>NW_026888148.1:0-9264 GCF_032173495.1 Musca vetustissima | reverse complement strand
AATAATCAAAGCTTTCAAATCACGCTCCTCAAAGGATAAGCCGACTTTACGTAGAAATACGCGCTGGGGATAAGTTCTGGCCAATGATTCCAAATATGCATTGATGACAGCGTGACTGTAGTATTGATTGGTACCCAAACGACCCTGGCCCTTATAGGGGAACAACTTTTGCATGGCACGATTTTGTTCGAAATTTTTACGCACCGTCGCTCCGACATCTTCATCTTGCAGTTCGAAGGTAATACCGTTTTGTTTTAAAGTTGTTTTGAACTCTTCCAAGTAGTCTGGATTTACAATGTACTTATTGGGATGGACAAATTCGTAGGCGTCTTCGTTCAAGGTCATTTGTACGAACATATCACGTTGTTGTTTTGTCCATGGTGCGGATAGCCGATATAGTTTGTAACTGTTTAAAGCACACACACACATAAACAAATTAGTAAGAATACAGAAATAAACGTCAATTAAATTGACCAGTAAAACAATTGGTTTATGATCTACTATCTAAAATGCTATGAAAATATTTATGATCATCGGAATTAAATGTCTGATAGGGATCTTTATGTATGGGTGTGAGAGATTGTGTTTCTAAAAAAAAAATCAGTTTGAGAACAGCCATTGGCGCCTTGTAAAAGTGCACGGTTATCAAGGCACCAATTCAATTTTTGTATTTCCGAAGTGCGAATATTTTTGAAAAGGATCAAGCTTTTTTTTAACAAAAACTACAAGTCGTTTAGGGTAGATATTTGTATAGACACAAAAAATTGTCGATATTATTCTGCACACAAAACCAACATGGTGATTTCAGGACCGATTTTTAAACAATATAAAACTAAAAATGTCGTAATGGTTATTTCTATTGGAAAAGATTTGCAAACCCTCCGGACTGATTCTTATCTATAGAAATTTGTTTAAAGATCCGATTTTTTTAAAGAATCTTTTCATAGCAGCTATAAACCGAATTTTGTAGATAATTAAATTCACAGGAACCTTCTATATAGAACAAAATCCGTATTGGAAGCCCTCACAGGATCTCAGGTCCATTTTTATGTGTTTTTAAATCGGAAAAAAGTTGTGGATCTTATTTCCAATCATTTTTCTTTAGAATTCACAGCACCTAATGGGGTTCGATTTATTTCAGTTTAGAAACAAATTTCTTTAGGAGAAAAATATAAAGAACCTTGTGGGACACAAGTCCATTTTTTTATTTATTTATTTTTATTTTTTTGCTGTAGGAAAAAAATTTTACCATCCCATGAGGTAAATTTTTTTTCTATAGAACAAAACTCTGTGGACATCAGGCCTGATTTGTTTAAAAAACACAGCAAACTGGGAATTTTTTCTATAGGAAAATACCAGAGGACATCGGATTGAATTAGTTTTTTTTTTGAAAAATCCATGGAGATCTTCAGGTCCATTTGTTTAATAGATAAAGGAAGTCTGGTTTTAATGCCAGTCGGCCCGATTTTTTAGCCACTGGAAATCGTCTATGATTAGAATGCAAGAGTTCTTCTGGAGATAAGCCTTTGTCGGAATTTTACCGAAAAAGGTTCGGAAGAACCCATTCAGTCAGAATACTACTTCAAACAAACAAAATTTGTAGAATTACCTCCAGAATATGGAAAACTCATCGTTCTCTGAAGACGTTCTATAAAGGAAGACGTTCTATAAAGGAAATATAACCTGATGATTATTTTAAAGGAGAGAGTTATTCCGAAAACCTATTATGTATACCGTACCCAGACTTTTTAAGCTTCGAATACATCAAAAGTTCTTCTATTCGTAGAATCCAATGTAGAGGACTATAATATAAAATCCAATATGGTCATCTCATATATAATTTAATGAAATATTTTCTATCGGATCCGTTTGTTTTCATACAATAGTGTATCCTTTTTCGACAAAAACACTTTACACATCAACACCAACAATCACTGTCGATCAATCTTACCCATCGTAATTAGTCGCCTCTGCAGTTATTACAATTAAACAAATAATAGCTGTCGCTACTCCTGCTGCTACTCGAGTGGCAGACATTATATTCTTCCTTCTTTCCCCAAACACTGTCAAAAATCAACTGTCAAATATTGTTGAAGCGTTGTAAAGATTTCTTAATTTCATAGCAATGAATTACGAACACACACAAACACGTTTATCATAATCTTATCGCCAGCAATGATAAATAATTGCTAATCAATACAATTGAAGGAAACCCAATTCGAAATAATTATTAGCTGATAATGATCGCATGTCCGGTACAATGTTAGAATGGGCAATTTCAAATAAAAAAATACTAAAAAAAGTATTTTACCCCAACCTATTGTAGAAAATTGTATACCATTGACGTTGAACTATAAATATATTTATCAATGTACAAAACTAAAGATTGTTATTTGACCGTAGTCTGGTTGGATTTTACACTAACGATTTGGGATCAAAATTTATAATCACCTTGGAAAGGTGCGTATAAAATCTTTCTCACTACGTATGGAAAGTTTACCGATACGTATGCCGTCTGATAATAATCTGTCCCATATATCGGCAAGAGATTTAGAGATTAACGTTAGTGCGATTGCACTATATTGTGTATATCTATCGATGGACACTCCATACTACAACAGTACAGTTGGGCCTCGTTTGAATGACAGCCTTGTTGTGTCACTGTGAACGGTAAAAATTCTAAAATCAAGGTTATTTTCGTGAATTGCTACTTAAAGAATAGGATAAAATAGGCACCTTCGGCATCGGGGCACATTCGGCAAACGCCTTTTCGATATGAAGCTCTTACGTACATCACCAATATGTAGTATCGAATATCGAAATAAATACCTGTCGCAATGAACTTATATAGATGCACGGTTTTTTGTTTTTCTGCAGATGTTTTGGTAATAATTCCATTCCATTTCGTAAGTATTTCGTATATAAAATGTTTAAATTTTTAAAGCAGTATTATTAAAAAGTAGTTAGTTAGTGGTTTTAGAGGATTAATAGAAAACAAGTGAAAAAGCGTTAAGTTCGGCCGGGCCGAACTTTGGTTGAAAAATGAAAAAGTGGACCGATATTTACAATTTTTAATAGAGATATTTGGTACCCAGTAAGAACCCAATGTACCAAATTTCAGCGAATTCGCGCTCAAGAACCCCAAAATACCGAAAATTGGGGGTGCCCTTATATGGGGGCTACCAGAAAAAGTGGGCCGATATTTATAATTTTTAGTAGATATATTTGGTACCCAGTAAGAACCCAATGTACCAAATTTCAGCGAATTCGGTTGAAAATCGCTCTCAACAGCCTCAAAATACCGAAAATTGGGGGACTTATATGGGGTTACACGAAAAAGTGTGCCGATATTTATCATTTTTAGCAGAGATATTTGGTACCCAATAACAACCCAATGTACCAAATTGCAGCGAATTCGGTTGAAAAGCGCGCTCAAGAACCTCAAAATACCGAAAATTGGGGGTACCCTTATATGGGGGATATCCGAAAAAAATTACCTATATTTATAATTTTTGTGGAGAGATTTATTACCTATTAAGAACTCAAAATACTAAATTACAGCCAACTCGGTGGTAAAATACGGTACCAAAATACTGAAAATTAGGAGGTACCGTTATATGGGGCGTACTAGAAAAAGTGGACCTATATTAATATTTTTTTTTGTAAATACATTTAGTACCCAATAAGAACCCAATGTACCAAATTTCAGCGAATTCGGTTGAAAAGCGCGCTCAAGAACCCCAAAATACCGAAAATTTGGGGGTACTGTTATATGGTAGCTATACCTAAACGTGGACCGATATATCCCATCTTCGAACTTGACCTGCCTGCAGACAAAAGACAAACCTATGCAAAATTTCAGCACCCTATCTCAATTCCTTCAAAAGAAGCATGATTACAACAGACGGACGGACGGACGGACATGGCTATATCGTCTTAGAATTTGACCCTGATCAAAAATATATATACTTTATAGGGTCGGAAATGAATATTTCGATGAGTTACAAACGGAATGACAAAATTATTATACCCCCCATACTATGGTGGAGGGTATAAAAAGGAAATAAAAGCTATAAAAAATATCTTCGGGGTAGTATCGGAATTTGAAGTGGGGCACATTCGGCCATATACTGATAGTGCAGAATTATTTCCTTAAAGTGTTGATGTTGAGTTTGTCTTAAAAAATTATCGTTTAATATGGTTCGAAATTTCCTATGTAAGACTAAACGTGCTTATATTGACGAAAATGCGATGGAAAACAGCCTTGAGACGACAACGTGGCCTCGAGACATCAACGTCTGCCGCTAGAAAATATAGCCTTAAAAGTCAAACTTTGAGTCGCATATTAAAACAAAATAGAACATTTAAAGGATCTGAATTTCAACCAGACTGATAGCGTTGATAATTACCACCATATGACTGTGTTGCCGAATGTGCCCCATCAAATGCCGAAGCTATCCCGGGTGGGGCACATTTGGAGGAATTTGATTTTTTTTACAAAACTGTAAAATTTGTTTACTAATACAAATTCATTATATGTTTTTGGTACTTGTTTTTATAATTAAGTATCGGACGACAATAACCAGCCATAAAGTTTTTATATCTGTTGAATAAGCACTGAGATATAGAGCTCAAAACAAGTGCCGAATGTGACCCAGTCTCCCCTACTCTGTTATAGAAAACATAGAAAATTAGTATTATTGTTTGAATATGAGTTATAGTGAAGTTCGATTGTATTATAAGTGATATCAGTTATATTATGATTTGTTTGTTTTAGCAATATAATTAATGATTAGATATATATATATATATTTCGCCTATTTGCTAATAGATGGCATTGTGTGTCATTCTTTCATTACCATCAATTGAGTTATGTTTGGTTTTACATTTCATACCATCCACCATGAGGTGGAAAATTCGTCGGATATCAAGGTTATATCTTCTTGATTAGGGTGAAATTCTATTTTCATACCGGCGTTTCCGTCTGTTGTAGTTATGATAGAGATCACAATATTTTTATAGCCTTACAAAAAATGTTCCAACTGAATTTACTGTAATCTGTCATTTTGGTTTCTTGGTGTGTAAAAAAACTTCTTAGCTAAAAATATAAGTTTGAAGATCACAACCCATTTCTGGTATGAAGATTACAGTTAAATGTTCCAACTAGAATGTCTGTCATATGATAAACCGACCGACTGTTGCCACACAAAACACTGATATTATGTGTGAACGGATAATGTAAGAGCGTCGTGTAACATACCGGGAGATCCGTGGGTATATATTTCACCATCAAAATTAAATATTGCATGAAAACCATCAATATATTCATCGTTAAGACCTTTATATGGAGACAATGTCATGGTAACTTGTCTGCTAGTAGGTACAGGGTGACCCAAAAAGGACTGAAGAATTGACAATAACTGTTTTTTTTTTGTTTTTATATTTTATTGGTTTTTTAAGTTTTTAAATATTTAATTCATGGACATTTTTTACATTTAAGCGATTCTTTACCAAAACCCAAGTTAAAAAATAAGGAAGATCTTTACCGATTCATACGATAGCTATACAATCACAGAGAAACGTGTAAAAATTTGAAATCGATTGGGTTATTAGTTTTTGAGTTATCGTGCCCGCCATTCGCAAAAAAATGTTTAGAGAAAAACGCGCTGACACAATAAATCGGCTATATCTTCAAGAGTTATTGAGATTTTCATTTGAAATTTTGTAGGCACATTCTGTAATTAGTGTAGATTCGAATTATATCAACAAAATTTTTGACCCCTTAAGTGTGAAATATAGCATCTCTCAAATGGTGTCCATTTTCTTGCAAAAACAAAACTTGGCTCTTTTAACCACATTTTCCATTATTCCCCGTAGAGTTTCTGGTTCCAAGTTGCTTATTTCTGCTCGAATGTTGTACTTAAGCTGGAGCGGTCCACAAAAGCCACAAAAAAGTCTGGACCGGTCAAACGTGGAGGCCAAGCAAAATCACAATTTCTGGAAATTATTCGAATTGCAGGTGTGCCTGATGGTCTCGGGGGAGCAGTGCTGTGCCATTTGAATTTTATACAGAAACTTTTTAAGATTCCGCATCAAAATTCTTTGCAGGGATGTTCTGGAGATTCCCAATTGAGTACAACGACGACGAGTAGAGACAGATGGATCTTCGTTTATACTCTGTCGTACAGCCTTCACAACTGTTTCATTGCTCACAGGTCGACCTCTTCCTGGAAGATTTAAAACTCTTCCATGTTCCTCAAAACGGGAGACTAAGTTCCTAATCATGTTGTGACTGGGTGCTGTTCGGACATTAAAATTACAACGATAATTTAGTTGAGTTGTAATACTTGACATTCCAGAAGAATAAAAAAAGTCAATGATTTTGACGCGCTTCTGCACATCATTTGTAGCCATGATTTATCTAATTAAAATAACATATTTTGATTTTTGTAGTTAATTTTAATTAAAAAGAAAACAATTTACTTTTAAAATTTATTAATTTACAAAAATTCCGGTCTTTCGGTGGGATATTTCTCAACAACTTTTTTAGCCATGGCACGAATACCAATCCAAGTCTCCTTGACATATGGATCTATTTTCGAGGCTGGAGGATCGAAACCGGTAAGACCACCTCCTGGCAATTCCATGGTAATGGAAATGGGGAAACCAGCATAGAAGGCATAATCATCACTAGCACCAGCGGCAACATACAAAACATTGGTGGCAGAGCCAACACTATAAACAGTACCGGTAGCCTCGTAGATGGCATCACCACCAGCACGAGCCACTTCATCCAAATCGGGCCAGGTGTCGGGTAAGTCACTTTAATAGGAAAAAATTAAATTAATATTAAATTACACAAATCGTTAAGCGGAACTTACGAAGTCCATCCCCAAGGATACAACAAATAATTGCCATACGAGTGAATGGTCAAATACATGACACCACGTCCCCTCAACGAATGCATTAAATCACGCACAATAATAGTTTCATTCTCCGAGAAAGCTTTAGGTCCAGCATAGGTGTCAACACAGGGATTATTCGATGCACCCTCTTCATTCCAATGGAAACCGAAGTTACGATTTGGATCAGCACCATAACAAGTTTTACCCGCAAATGTATAGGGTTGACGGGTCTTACGCCACATACGTGCCAATGTTCCCGTCTGGGTATGCTCATAACCATCTGGATTGACCATGGGCAAAATAACCCAATCATAATCGGCAAGTAGTTCAGCATTCTCTTCGAAATTTTCAACCAATTGTTCGATGACATAGAGAACGGCGGCTGGTGAAATCCATTCACGGGCGTGGAAACCACCATCCATGAAGATGACATTCTTCATTTTACGACCATCACCATTGGTAATGGTTATGGTTTTCATGTCACGTCCCTCATAGGATTTTCCAACTTGTTGTACAACAACACGTTCAGGATAACGTTCGGCCAAATCCTCAATATAGGCATTGATTTCAGCATGAGAATAATAACGTTCGGTGCTCAAGCGGCCCTTGCCACTGAATGGAGCCAAATTGCGCTTTAGTTTGCTCAATTGGAATTCACGCTCAATGGTCTTGCCCACGTTTTCATTGAGCACGCGGTATGATAAATTCAGCGAGTCCAAAGATGTCAGGAAATTCTCCTCTTCATTGGGGTTGACCATAACACGGGCTACATGATTGGGAATTTTCTTCAGAGCCAGGAAATCATAGAACTCTTCATATTTCGAGAGGTCAAACAAGAAGTCCAGTTGTTCTTGGGTTTGGGGAACAACTTCAAAGATTTTGTAACTGAAATTTAAATTGTTTAGCATTTGATTCCTTATATACCTCATAGTTAAAACATCAGCAAAACTTACCCATCATAAGCAATTCCGCTTGCACTGCTAAGAGCCACAATGGCTCCTAGGGCCACTACCAATAACGTAGATCGCAACATCTCCAGTGGTCCGTTTCTAACGGACAATACTTTACAACTGCCTTCACCTTCACCCTAACCATCAGCACTACATATTCTGCTGAAAAAGTAACGCCTGCCAAATTAGTTATCTAATCGTATATTAATTCTTAATGGGTCATAAATTATATAGATTTTTTTTTTATAAAATAATCAAATCTAATCATAATTTAAGTCGATTTTTTTCTTAAATTTTCATTTAAAAATCTTATTGAAATATTTATAAAATGAATTATGTCCAAAAATCCATTGAAGAACACATTTGCTATATACCATTGGGAAATCCGTGAATTTGAAATTTTATGGCAATTTAAAGACGTCACAAATTTAAATCGAGGCAGTGGAAAATATAGGAGTGTGGGGGAATAATGGGAATTAAGAAGGTCTATATTTCAAGATTCTTTTTTCGAAAAACAATTATCTGAAGTCATACTTAGAAGGTCTATATAATTCCATTAGAAAATCATTTAATAAAAGACTTTTCTAAAAGACATCTTCTTCTTATAAAAGACTTATTTTGTCTATATAAAATCTTTAGACGATTTTGAGTCTGTAGAAGCCATTAGAAGATTTTGTAGAAGACCCTATAGAAGCTCTTTTATATAAAAGTCTTCTCTCTATGGATAAACGTTGGAAGACTTTTTGAAGGTATTCTGTCTATAGCCTTACTTAGCACAAGTTCTTTTATCTACAAAAAACCTCATAGTCTTCCGGATAAAATCGTCTTTATAAGTTCGTTTGCATTCAGAACTCGAAGCCCTTCAAACGGTTATTTACCTAATGAAGACATTTGGACTGCCTTTCAAAATTATATATCTACAGAAGACCTATCACCAAGTATTCTAAAAGTATTCTACCTAAGAAGGTCTTCTGTGTGTAGTAGATCCTGTGTCTACAGAAGACCTTTAGAAATTATTCTGCCTATAGTAGGCCTCAAGAATGTGTTCTGTTCTGTGTAGCGATCTGGTGTATCGAGGAGGCATTTGAATGTCTTCTATTTAAAGACATACTTTATATATTTTCTATCTATAAAGGACTTTAAGAAGTCTACTATATACCTTAAGAAACTGAAGACCTCTGAGAACACTTGCCAAGTGCGCTTGGGGCCTTCAACATATCGAAAATGGACCGGGACATTTATATTAGAACATGGTTATATGAAAATATGGGCCCATATTGAACATTTTCTGAAAATATGTGTTTCATACTCCAAAGACCCAAAATGTCCACTTACAGCCCTTTCGATTGCAAAATCCGGCTAAAAACTTAAGAATTATAAAAATTCGCCAAGACCTTCTATGTCAAAAC
>NW_026888147.1:0-9099 GCF_032173495.1 Musca vetustissima | reverse complement strand
ATTATTTTTCAAGCCCACCTGGAGGCCATAAGGCGTGGATTTTTTAAATTATTTTTCAAGCCCACCTGGTTTTAAATTATTTTTCAAGCCCACCTGGAGGCCATAAGGCGTGGATTTTTTAAATTATTTTTCAAGCCCACCTGGAGGCCATAAGGCGTGGATTTTTTAAATTATTTTTCAAGCCCACCTGGAGGCCATAAGGCGTGGATTTTTTAAATTATTTTTCAAGCCCACCTAGAGGCCATAAGGCGTGGATGTTTCAATAATTTGTGTGAGCCTCGTATATTTTTTTGATTTTTTTTTTACACCCATTGCATTGGCTGTTTTATTTATTATTCAGTTCTGAGCATTGTGCGTTTCAATAACATCGATTGATCAAAGTACTTCGATTTTTTGTATAAAAGAACTTCAAGCTCTTTGTCTAAAATAAAGAGAAAACAAAGGCGATTTTTAAAATCAAAATTATTGATTTATTATTTTCCCATAAATTACAATTAAATCGAAAATAACTTAAAACTATTGGTGGTTAATAGCAATTTGAAATTCCAATTGTTTCAATTAAAACTATTTTCAAGACTAATTTAACTATGTCAAAATTTAAACAGCTGTCGGACAATGCTGATAGGTCAAAATAGGCAGCAGAGTAGTAGAGTCCTAAAGTGTGGATTTTTAAAAATATTTTTGAAGGCTATGTAGAGCCCTTTTTAATAATTTTTAAAGGCTATTTTGAAGGGCATTTAAAGGTCATAAGGCGTGGATTTTTTAAATAATTTTTGAGACCCACTTAGAGCCCATAAGGCGTGGATTTTTTAAATAATTTTTGAAGCCCACCTGGAGGCCATAAGGCGTGGATTTTTTAAATAAGTTTTGAAGCCCATTTGGAACCCAACAGGCGTGGATTTTTTAAATAAGTTTTGAAGCCCACTTGGAACCCAAAAGGCGTGGATTTTTTAAATAAGTTTTGAAGCCCACTTGGAACCCAAAAGGCGTGGATTTTTTAAATAATTTTTGAACGTCATGGAAAGGCCATAAGGCGTGGATTTTTTAAATAATTTTTGAACGCCATGGAAAGGCCATAAGGCGTGGATTTTTTAAATAAGTTTTGAAGCCCACGTAGAGCCCATAAAGCGTGGATTTTTTAAATACTTTTTGAAGCCCACCTGGAGGCCATAAGGCGTGGATTTTTTAAATAATTTTTGAAGCCCACTTAGAGCCCATATGGCGTGGATTTTTTAAATAATTTTTGAGGCCCACTTAGAGCCCATATGGCGTGGATTTTTTAAATAATGTTTGAACCCCACTTGGAACCCAAAAGGCGTGGATTTTTTAAATAATTTTTGAAGCCCACTTGGAACCCTAAAGGCGTGGATTTTTTAAATAATTTTTGAAGCCCACTTGGAACCCAAAAGGCGTGGATTTTTTTAAATAAGTTTTGAAGCCCACTTGGAACCCAAAAGGCGTGGATTTTTTTAAATAAGTTTTGAAGCCCACTTGGAACCCAAAAGGCGTGGATTTTTTAAATAATTTGTGCTCTTGCCCAAAATCCACATGTTTTCTATTTGCTTTTGTGGGTTATCTTTGGCTTTCCTTTAATGACTGTCATGGGGTATCTGCCACCGATTAGATGGGTCATTAAAAGTTATTCCCTGGTTCACCGAAATGCTGATATGTTTATCCCCCCACCCCCCTTTTGTGACATCATTGCTAATTGTAAATAAATTAAATCTAATTTTTGGTTACATAGAATGGAATTTTGATGTCGGCAACTCAGCTTCCAATCGCATTATTGTAAAAAATTCTGAGAACGAAAAAAAAGTCGCCTTGTGATAACCCCATAGATTTTTCCTTGAGCTGCTGACGCTGGCGATAAGACCAGCAGCAGTAGCGGGAAAAAATATTGATAATTGAATATTATTGGAAACAAAAATATTGAGCAGAGCTTTGTTCTCGAACTTAAAAAAATCTATAATTTTCACATAAATTGTAGCTGTTGTTCTCGAACCAGCTGACTAGCTGGCTAGAGGGCTGCCCTGACTGTCGGGCATCCCCATGACAAAGAAAGAAATCTGTTGTTCTTGTTATCAGTTCTCATATGAGGCAAAGCTAAATGCATTGATACCACTGGAATTGGGTTGTTTGGGCGTCTGTGTGTGTGTGTGTGTGTGTGGGTGTGTATACGTATGAGTGTATGTGTCCCTTTGTAAAATCTATATTTGAAAATTTATTACATCGGTAATTGACAGCAACATGTGAGGCGACATTCCATTCCCTACCATACCAGACCAATGAACCAATTCCTCTTTAGCCATTTCCACATTCCCCGCCAGCTGAGGGGGAGGATGGGTGAATTAAATGCAAAAAAAAATTAAATCACAAGAAATGACAGCTTTCATTGATGAAACGATGAGGAGGAGGAGGAGGAGGAGGGGGTGGAGGCTCGAAGTATGCCTCCACCTATGTGGTAGGCCATTTCTAAGGTGGCCACCATAACTCTATTGCCGATCCCTATTTATTATTTTGGTAAATTTCATTCATTCCTGGTGGTGGCGGCTCCAGTCTCCACAAGACCCCCCTTCCCCGGTTATCAAAGGAATTTTCCGGTCTATCCGATTCCGATTTCATCACATTTTTTTATACAAAATTAAGATGAGCTATTTGTTAATAGGCCATCAAAAAATAAAACAGGCAATTTGTTTGCTGGGATTTTTGTGGATCTAGGCGAGGGGGTGTGGGAGTGCCTCCCACTCTAAATGTGTGTGTGTCTTCGATATGCAGACAACCATTTAATTTTTCCAAAATTGATAAATTTGTTGTTGACATTGTTAAATTGCCCAGTCTCGGGTGACAGTTGTTCCTAATTCGTATGGAACGATTTTCGGATGATTTAAATGGGCGAGCATAGATTTTGAAAATCTTGACAAAGAAAAAAGATCAAAGGTAAAACACCCGAGTTCGATAATATTTATGGTTACGAAAAATTAACCTGTTGTTCTTTAATAGCTTTGAGGATTTTGAAATATTGGCTATTAAGAACCGAACAACCATTCAGGTCAGAAAAAATAAAAAAAAAAATGTATTTGAAGGGGTGGATTTTTTAAATAATTTTTGAAGGCTATGCTGAGGCCATAAGGCGTGGATTTTTTTAAATAATTTTTGAAGGCTATGCTGAGGCCATAAGGCGTGTATTTTTTAAATAATTTTTGAAGGCTATGCTGAGGCCATAAGGCGTGTATTTTTTAAATAATTTTTGAAGGCTACTGAAAGGCCTTAAGGCGTGGATTTTTTGCATAATTTTTGAAGCCCTCTCAAAGGCCTTAAGGCGTGGATTTTTTAAATAATTTTTGAAGCCCTCTCAAAGGCCTTAAGGCGTGGATTTTTTAAATAATTTTTGAAGCCCTCTCAAAGGCCTTAAGGCGTGGATTTTTTAAATAATTTTTGAAGCCCTCTCAAAGGCCTTAAGGCGTGGATTTTTTAAATAATTTTTGAAGCCCTCTCAAAGGCCTTAAGGCGTGGATTTTTTAAATAATTTTTGAAGCCCTCTCAAAGGCCTTAAGGCGTGGATTTTTTAAATAATTTTTGAAGCCCTCTCAAAGGCCTTAAGGCGTGGATTTTTTAAATAATTTTTGAAGCCCTCTCAAAGGCCTTAAGGCGTGGATTTTTTAAATAATTTTTGAAGCCCTCTCAAAGGCCTTAAGGCGTGGATTTTTTAAATAATTTTTGAAGCCCTCTCAAAGGCCTTAAGGCGTGGATTTTTTAAATAATTTTTGAAGCCCTCTCAAAGGCCTTAAGGCGTGGATTTTTTAAATAATTTTTGAAGCCCTCTCAAAGGCCTTAAGGCGTGGATTTTTTAAATAATTTTTGAAGCCCTCTCAAAGGCCTTAAGGCGTGGATTTTTTAAATAATTTTTGAAGCCCTCTCAAAGGCCTTAAGGCGTGGATTTTTTAAATAATTTTTGAAGCCCTCTCAAAGGCCTTAAGGCGTGGATTTTTTAAATAATTTTTGAAGCCCTCTCAAAGGCCTTAAGGCGTGGATTTTTTAAATAATTTTTAAAGGCTACAGAAAGGCCTTAAGGCGTGGATTTTTTAAATAATTTTTAAAGGCTACAGAAAGGCCTTAAGGCGTGGATTTTTTAAATAATTTTTAAAGGCTACAGAAAGGCCTTAAGGCGTGGATTTTTTAAATAATTTTTAAAGGCTACAGAAAGGCCTTAAGGCGTGGATTTTTTAAATAATTTTTTGATTTATTACAAATTTTATTTTTATTGTAGAAATCCTAAAACACTTCCGTGGATTTCCATTTCAAGAATTCAATTTTGTTTTGTGCTTCTATCCAACCACCTTGGCTGATGATTTACTAACCGGAATAATGTCTCTCTTTACAACTCCTTCGTGTAAAACCCTAATAGAGATTTAGAGGTAAAAATAGCTTCGTAGGTAATGGGTTATGGGCAGCAATAACAACAGCAGAGGCAACAAAGTCTCAAATGGAAATTCTTTGAATATTGAAATCAATGGATAGAAAAAAATTAAAAAAAAATAGAAAAACTCCGGCAAAGATGTATCAAAGCAATGAAAGCTGGGACGATGCTTTGTGAATATAGATTGAAATTTATTACAAACAGATAGAGGATAAATGGCAAAGGATAACTGTGTGTATATAAGGATTTGCAAATAGTTTGAAAAAGGAGTCATTTGGCTGTGTGGCTCTGCAGGTCTTCTGCAGTAGCAAAAACAGTGGTTGTCTTGTGGGTCTTTAGATGGTCACCATTATTCAGAGAAACAAATAAGGCATAGGATTTATTGGTTTTTTATTAAAGTGAGGGATGATTTATTGACAATTTTATTGAAAATTATATTGATCCTTATAAGGTCCTTAGATATTATCAGGGATATTTTTTTTATTTAAAAGAAAACCGTAAGAAATCGTCTCAGAATATTTGTGGTAATTTCTGGGACATTATGTCTGGCCACCTTTATTTTCTTTTCTCGGCACCAACACCCACACTTAATTTTCTTTTCTGAAAATTCCTGGAATTCAATTCCAATTTGGCTGTCAAAAATTGTTGAGTAAATACAATTGTAAAACAAATTAACATTTGTCAGTCCATTAACTCTTTTTTGTTTTCTTTGCTTTTTTTTTACTCTATCACACAACACCCTACCCTCTTTCTAGGAAATAGTGGACAAATCTCAAAAGAAAAGAAATTCAGACAATTTGTCAATTTATATCAGGCGCTTATTTGTTTGTCCAAACTGGAGCATAAAACTCAATTGGTGTTTGTAACTCTTTGAGAATAGGAACATAGAATGTAATAATCACGTGTGATATTTCACACCAAGGTGTGAAATTTTCCACTTCTTACACGTGTAACACACAAATGTTATTAGAACAGTATCCTTGACAGTTAAATGTTAAATACAGAAAAAAAGGATTAAAAATAAAACAAAGAAAAAAAATAAAAAATGGTTATGGAGTCTCTTACAAGGGCTCTATGTATGCTACAAAAATTATTTTAAAAATCCACGACTTATGGCCTTTCCACGGCCTTCAAAAATGATTTTAAAAATCCACGCTTTAGAGGCCTTCCACAGCCTTCAAAAATTATTAAAAAAATCCACGCCTTATGGCCTTAGGATAGCCTTCAAAAATTATTTAAAAAATCCACGCCTTATGGCCTTAGGATAGGCTTCAAAAATTATTTAAAAAATCCACGCCTTATGGCCTTAGGATAGCCTTCAAAAATTATTTAAAAAATCCACGCTTTATGGCCTCTCAATGGCCTTCAACAATTATTTAAAAAATCCACGCTTTATGGCCTCCAGGTGGGCTTCAAAAATTATTTAAAAAATCCACGCCTTATGGCCTCCAGGAGGGCTTCAAGAATTATTTAAAAAATCCATGCCTTATGGGTTCTTAGTGGGCTTCAAGAATTATTTAAAAAATCCATGCCTTATGGGTTATTAGTGGGCTTCAAAAATTATTTAAAAAATCCACGACTTATGGGTTTTATGGGGGCTTCAAAAATTATTTAAAAAATCCACGCCTTATGGGTTTTATGGGGGCTTCAAAAATTATTTAAAAAATCCATGCCTTATGGGTTATTAGTGGGCTTCAAAAATTATTTAAAAAATCCACGCCTTATGGGTTTTATGGGGGCTTCAAAAATTATTTAAAAAATCCACGCCTTATGGGTTTTATGGGGGCTTCAAAAATTATTTAAAAAATCCACGCCTTATGGGTTTTATGGGGACTTCAAAAATTATTTAAAAAATCCACGCCTTATGGGTTTTATGGGGGCTTCAAAAATTATTTAAAAAATCCACGCCTTATGGGTTTTATGGGGGCTTCAAAAATTATTTAAAAAATCCACGCCTTATGGGTTTTATGGGGGCTTCAAAAATTATTTAAAAATCCACGCCTTAGGACCTTTAAATCGGCTTCAAAAATTATTTAAAAATCCACGCCTTAGGACCTTTAAATCGGCTTCAAAAATTATTTAAAAAATCCACGCCTTAGGACCTTTAAATCGGCTTCAAAAATTATTTAAAAATCCACGCCTTAGGACCTTTAAATCGGCTTCAAAAATTATTTAAAAATCCACGCCTTAGGACCTTTAAATCGGCTTCAAAAATTATTTAAAAATCCACGCCTTAGGACCTTTAAATCGGCTTCAAAAATTATTTAAAAATCCACGCCTTAAGGCCTTTAAATCGGCTTCAAAAATTATTTAAAAAATCCACGCCTTAAGGCCTTTAAATCGGCTTCAAAAATTATTTAAAAAATCCACGCCTTAAGGCCTTTAAATCGGCTTCAAAAATTATTTAAAAAATCCACGCCTTAAGGCCTTTAAATATCCTTCAAAAATTATTTAAAAAAAATTATTTAAAAAATCCACGCCTTAAGGCCTTTAAATCGGCTTCAAAAATTATTTAAAAAATCCACGCCTTAAGGCCTTTAAATCGGCTTCAAAAATTATTTAAAAAATGGGTTCTTAAAAAATTATTTAAAAAATCCACGCCTTATGGCTTTTATCGGCTTCAAAAATTATTTAAAATATCCACGCCTTATGGCCTTTAAGTTGGCTTCAAAAATTATTTAAAAAATCCACGCCTTAAGGCCTTTAAATATCCTTCAAAAATTATTTAAGAAATCCACGCCTTATGGGTTTTATGGCTTCAAAAATTATTTAAAAAATCCACGCCTTAAGGCCTTTAAATCGGCTTCAAAAATTATTTAAAAAATCCACGCCTTAAGGCCTTTAAATCGGCTTCAAAAATTATTTATGGGTTCTTAGTGGGCTTCAAAAATTATTTAAAAAATCCACGCCTTATGGGTTTTATGGGGGCTTCAAAAATTATTTAAAAAATCCACGCCTTATGGCCTTTAAATCGGCTTTTATTTAAAAAATCCACGCCTTAAGGCCTTTAAATCGGCTTCAAAAATTATTTAAAAAATCCACGCCTTATGGCCTTTAAATCGGCTTTTATTTAAAAAATCCACGGGGGCTTCAAAAATTATTTAAAAAATCCACGCCTTATGGGGCTTCAAAAATTATTTAAAAAATCCACGCCTTAATGCCTTTAAATAGGCTTCAAAAATTATTTAATAAATCCACGCCTTAAGGCCTTTAAATCGGCTTCAAAAATTATTTAAAAAATCCACGCCTTACGGCTTCAAAAATTATTTAAAAAATCCACGCCTTAAGGCCTTTAAATCGGCTTCAAAAATTATTTAAAAAATCCACGCCTTAAGGCCTTTAAATCGGCTTCAAAAATTATTTAAAAAATCCACGCCTTAAGGCCTTTAAATCGGCTTCAAAAATTATTTAAAAAATCCACGCCTTAAGGCCTTTAAATCGGCTTCAAAAATTATTTAAAAAATCCACGCCTTTAAGGCCTTTAAATCGGCTTCAAAAATTATTTAAAAAATCCACGCCTTAAGGCCTTTAAATCGGCTTCAAAAATTATTTAAAAAATCCACGCCTTAAGGCCTTTAAATCGGCTTCAAAAATTATTTAAAAAATCCACGCCTTAAGGCCTTTAAATCGGCTTCAAAAATTATTTAAAAAATCCACGCCTTAAGGCCTTTAAATCGGCTTCATAAGAATTATTTAAAAAATCCACGCCTTAAGGCCTTTAAAAATTATTTAAAAAATCCACGCCTTAAGGCCTTTAAATCGGCTTCAAAAATTATTTAAAAAATCCACGCCTTAAGGCCTTTAAATCGGCTTCAAAAATTATTTAAAAAATCCACGCCTTAAGGCCTTTAAATCGGCTTCAAAAATTATTTAAAAAATCCACGCCTTAAGGCCTTTAAATCGGCTTCAAAAATTATTTAAAAAATCCACGCCTTAAGGCCTTTAAATCGGCTTCAAAAATTATTTAAAAAATCCACGCCTTAAGGCCTTTAAATCGGCTTCAAAAATTATTTAAAAAATCCACGCCTTAAGGCCTTTAAATCGGCTTCAAAAATTATTTAAAAAATCCACGCCTTAAGGCCTTTAAATCGGCTTCAAAAATTATTTAAAAAATCCACGCCTTAAGGCCTTTAAATCGGCTTCAAAAATTATTTAAAAAATCCACGCCTTAAGGCCTTTAAATCGGCTTCAAAAATTATTTAAAAATCCACGCCTTAAGGCCTTTAAATCGGCTTCAAAAATTATTTAAAAAATCCACTCCTTAAGGCCTTTAAATCGGCTTCAAAAATTAAATCGGCTTCAAAAATTATTTAAAAAATCCACGCCTTAAGGCCTTTAAATCGGCTTCAAAAATTATTTAAAAAATCCACGCCTTAAGGCCTTTAAATCGGCTTCAAAAATTATTTAAAAAATCCACGCCTTAAGGCCTTTAAATCGGCTTCAAAAATTATTTAAAAAATCCACGCCTTAAGGCCTTTAAATCGGCTTCAAAAATTATTTAAAAAATCCACGCCTTAAGGCCTTTAAATCGGCTTCAAAAATTATTTAAAAAATCCACGCCTTAAGGCCTTTAAATCGGCTTCAAAAATTATTTAAAAAATCCACGCCTTAAGGCCTTTAAATCGGCTTCAAAAATTATTTAAAAAATCCACGCCTTAAGGCCTTTAAATCGGCTTCAAAAA
>NW_026888146.1:0-9112 GCF_032173495.1 Musca vetustissima | reverse complement strand
TATATATTCTTGATTAGCGTAAAATTCTAAGACGATCTAGCCATGTCCGTCCGTCTGTTGTAATCACGCTATATTGTCTAGGTTTGTCTTTTGTCTGCATGCAAGTCAAGTTCAAAGATAGGATATATCGGTCCACGTTTAGGCATAGCTCCCATATAACAGTAACTCCCAATTATGTGTATTTTAGAGTTCTTGACCGCATTTTTCAACCAAATACGCTAAAATTTGGTACATTGAGTTATAATTGTCTTCACAAAAAATGATAAATATTGGTCCACTTTTTCTGGTAGCCCCCATATGACGTTACCTCCTAATTTCCAGTATATTGGGGGTTTTGATCGTATTTTTCCACTGAATTGGCTGTAATTTAGTATTTTGAGTTCTTAATAGGTACTAAATTTCTCCACAAAAAATTATGAATATAGGTCCATTTTTTTCCGGTAGCCCCCATATAAGGGTACCCCCAAATATTCGGTATTTTGGGGTTCTTGAGCGCGTTTTTCCACCGAATTCGCTGCAATTTGGTATTTTGTAGTCGTATATGGTAACAAATCTTCCTACCAAAAATTATTTATATTCGCCCCCTTTTTGGGGTCGTCCCCATATAAACCCTTTTAATACCCTTCACCACACTGTGGTACAGGGTATTATGTCTTTCTGCATATATTTGTAACAGACAAAAGAAAACGAGATAGACACATGATTCCTTTTGAGAATATGCATAGAATCACTTTCTGAGTCGATTTATGCATGTCCGTCCGTCCATGTATTTTTGTTAACAAAGTACAGGTCGCATTTGTGATCCGATGTAGATGAAATTTGACACATGTCACTTATTTGGCCCAAGGACGAACCCCATTGGAGCAAATCGGTCCATGTTTAGATATAGCTCCCATATATAGTTTCGTCCGATATAGGTACCAAAGTCTTTCGATTTGCACGAAATTTGGCATAGGGTACTGAAATAAGTTTAGAACGATGTGTGTTAAATTCGGTTCGGATTTAGATATAGATATAGCTCCCATATATACTTTCGTCAAACTTTTGGTAAATGGTGCACCAAAGTCCCTATATATCCTTCCATTTGGATTTATAAGTAAATGAAGAACTCAAATGTGGCCAAACATGTAACAAGTTCCGATGAAATCGGTTTAGATTTTGATATTTTACTTTAAATTTATTTACATAATGTTGTCCTATTGTAAAAAGCAACTCTATATCTGACCAAAATTTAGTATAGGTTGCAGAATGACATGTTTAATTTCATGTTAGTGGCCCTTCAAAAATGCGACGTCTGTTACGATCCCATCTGGTGAATATACCCAAAGTGGTATCATATAGTCGGTCCCATCCGACATTACTATTTTCCTTACTGGTTTATATTACAATAGTTATGTGATTTGTTCCGTGTTTGGGTTTGTTTCTAGGACTCTGTTGTAATCATTTCATCTGCGAAGATACGAAAAACTATAACAAAGTCATCATCGTATGTAAGGGATGTTGTTAAAGAGAAAATGGAAAAAGCTTTGGTAATCTGGATAGAAGACAAATCCCAAAAGAGAATACCAGTAGACGGACTTGCTATCAAGCAGACAGCATTATGAATCTATAAACGTATCCAGGAAATTGATCCAGATACATCATCTCAGTCAAAACAACATGCATTTTCCGCAAGTACTGGTTGGATGACTGGTTTTTTAAAAAGACACGCTCTCCACAATATAAAAATTAAGGGAGAAACTGCATCCGCTGATGAATTGGCTGCTAAAGAATTTCCCGAAAAACTAAAAAAAAATATTGAAGATGGAGAATATACTCCAGGCCAAGTTTGGAATTTAGATGAAAGCGGCCTTTTTTGGAAGAGAATGCCTAGAAGAACTTATGTAGCAAAATCGCAGAAACAGCCGGTGGTTTTAAAGTAGCAAAGGACCGTATTACGTTGTTGTTTTGTTCCAATGCTTCAGGAGAACGTATTCTTAAGCCACTCCTAGTACATCGTGCCTTAAGACCACGTTCCATGAAAAGTGTAGATTTCAATAAATTGCCTGTACACTGGATGGCGAACAAAAAGGCTTGGGTAACCAGTGCAAGTTTCACAGAGTGGTTTCAGAAGCACTTCATCCCAGAAGTTAGGCGCTACATGAAAGAAAAATGTCTCGAATTTAAAGTTCTTTTGATTCTAGACCATCCAGCCATCCAGTTTTGGAGCACCCAAACGTATAATTTTGTTTTTTGCCGCCTAATACCACTTCCCTTATACAGCCACTAGACCAGGGGATAATTGCTACGTTTAAAACGTATTACATAAGAAGTTAATTTCATTATGCTTTAGAAAAACTTGATAATTATGAGGAATCATCAGTCATAGATGAATGGAAAAATTTTTCTATAATGGACTGCATTAATCAAGTCAAGATCGCGTTAGATTTATTAAAGCCATCAACTTTGAACTCGTGTTGGAAAAATATTTGGCCAGAATGCGTAAAATGAAAAGATCCTGTTATCGATAATAACGCTGAACTTGCTGATATAATAACAATGGCCAATGCAATCGGTGGGGATGGATTCGATGACCTATCGTTAGCAGATGTAGAAGAATTGTTGGTAGATGAAAGCTTGAGCGAAAATGAAATTATAGATCTCACTCTTGAGACTCGTTATGATAAAGAACATAGTGACAGTGACGAAAGAGATCGTCCAATTTTGAAAGCATCTCTAATTAAAGAAGGTCTTGATCTCGCTACAAAATTAGGTAGTCATTTTGAACAACATGATCATGACGAGGAACGAGCTGCCAAATTTCAACGTGAACTGAAATCATTAATGGCATCTTACAGGGAAGTTTATAATGGGTTAACGCGAAATAAAACTCAATCTAAGATAACTGATTTCGTTCAAAAATCTACTGATGTCCCAACACAGTCGGCTAGAAATTATAATGATCAACAAAATCATTCCAGTGATGGCAGTGATATTGTAGTCTTCCGCAAACGTTTACGTTTATTATCAGACAGTGACAATAAAAAAATTGTTTAATGTTTAAATTTTTTTTATGGTTGTACTTTATGCTATTTAAGTTTTTTGGCAATGAATTTCTGGTATTATTTTTTTATGAAATCTAAATTTTAATTTATTTTATTACAAATTAAGTTTATTTAATAAATTAAAACGAAAATAAATTCTTAAAATAAATACAACAATTTTTTTTATATTATTTAGTCTAATTTTAACTTATTTTTTGAGGTCTAGAACCAATCTATTATTTTTGTACTTGGCCAGTATCTTTTTTTACACGAATTTCTCGGGAACCATTCTATCGTGTAAAAACATAATTAGGTGTATATATTCATATATATGAACTGTAACCCGCATTTAGGCCTAGCCCCTGTGTGGGAGGTACCAGAAGGAGTGGACCGATATTCCCCATGTTCGAACTTGAACTAATTTTGGAAGAAATAATAAGATGGTCAAAGTTTGGATGAAATCAAAATTTTCTGAAAAAAATTAGTCCAAAGAAACATTGGGTCTAGGCCCAATGTTTAGAACCATAATCGGTTTGTAGAAATGTCGGTATAGGTACACTCTTTGGTGTGTTCCCTATATTTTTATTTTAAGTATCTGTCAGTATACCTATGGAGGAGGGTATCCAAAGTTCGGCCCGGCCGAACTTAACGCTTTTTCGCTTGTTTATAAATAAGATATGTGGAGGCATTTTTATACAATGAAAAAATCCTCAGGTCCCCGAGAATAATATTTTAGAAGAAAAAATTCCCAGGGTCCTGTGTCTGAAGTCCGCGGCATTGAAGGACCCAGTTATCATTGAAAAAAATCTCAAATATTAAAATAACACATCTTGAATCAATTTGAATATTTTCTACAAAAAACAATCCCAGCTTGAGAACACTTGTATGGTATAGAAAAAATTTATTCAGGTCTAAATATAAGTAGGTATAAAAATTCTAAAAGTATAAAAGTGAAGAAGAATCGAGTTTAAAATACACAGCATGGTTTTGAACGAAAAAAAAATCCTGACTCTCCTACAAATATTTCTTCAGAAATTCCCAAGTCCCAGAGAACACTTTTTGTAGCAGAGCCGATAGTCGTATCCTAAGGAGCCTGCAACAATATAATGACAATATTATAGGGTCGTTGGAGACATTTTTATCAATGGAAAAAATCGACAAAATGAACACCGGGTTTAAACAAAAACCTTACAGCTATGATTTTTATTCTACCATCACAAACTTCCAGATTTTAATACCACACATTGTAATTAGTCTGGTTAGAAAATTCTGGCTGTCACACTCCATAATCTCTATATTCCAAAATACAGATACATCAGAGGAGTAATACACCTAATATGTCAACACGTGGACATATATTGAATAATTTCTTCGAAAGGGTTTTTAATTCTCTAATAACTTGAAAGGACAAAGTATAGGCTTCTCGGTTGAAAAATGTGTTTACGATGTCAACATATTTAAAATTTTGTGCATATGGGGGTTGGGGGTCAACCCATGGATCTATATTCATTTAAATTTACCTATATTAAAAATGTTCTGCATATCTTTGTTTCGACCTCCAATGCCCTGGAAGGTCAGTTAGCAGCAACTTCGATTTAAATTTGCGACTAAAACCTTCATAATACCTAAATAGGCGGTCGTATGTGGACTATGGAGGGTCATGTGGGTACATGGACCTATATTGAATATTTTCTGCAAATAAATTTATTACTCACCAAGAACCCGGAATGTCAAATTACAGCCACAGGGATCATATATGCGTTCTACCCACCAACAACAGAAAATGCCAAATTACAGCCACTTCGGCTGCAAAATGAGCCTGGGATCATTAGAGTACATACAATTTTGGCAAGATCTGCATAGAGGAAGCGTGTCAACACATCAACCTTTTTTTTTTTTTTTTTTTTTTTTTTTTGAAGAATTCGGCTTAAAACATAATAATAATGTCAAAATTGGGTCCAGCTATATGGGAGCTATACTAAAATGTGGAAATATATCGTCAAATTTCTGCCTAGAAGTTTTAAACCCCCGAGAACTTGAAATGACGAATTCCAGCCACTGCGACTGGAAACCGTAACTTCACTATGCCGAAGTCCATATGGAGTCTATATAGAAACATAGTTCCATATTGAAAATGGTCAGCAAAGCAGTTGTTTACCCAACAACAATCCGAAATGCCAAATTACAGCTACTTCGAATGGAAAATAGACCTATGATCATCAAAATATCTAAATTAGGCGGAACTTGGTTATGGAGATTATTTAAACCCTTGGAGATTATTTAAACATGGAAAGCCAAATTACAGCAAACTTTTGTTGGAATATTTCGGCCGAATAGTCCTGATAGGTCTAGACATTTATATATTTATATAGCCTTTACCACACTGTGGTACAGGTTATTATGGCTTTGTGCATATGTTTGTAACAGGCTAAAGGAAATGAGATAGACTCATGGTTTATTTTTAGAATATGAATAAAACCATTTTCTGAGTCGATTTATGCATGTCCGTCCATCCGTCTGTCTGTCCATGTTAAATTGTCAACAATGTGCAGGTCGCAATTATTATCCGAATGAGATGAAATTTGACACAGATTACTTATTTGCCCCAAGGACGAACCCTATCGAAATTGGTGAAAATCGGTTCAGATTTAGATATAGCGCCCATATATGTATTTTCGTAAGATTTATAACAAGTGGTGCATAAAAGAGTGAAATTTGAGCCGATCGGCACAACATTTTGCACAACGTAATGAAGTTCGGATAGCCTAAAGTTTGCCAAGTTTTATTGAAATCGTTTCAGATTTATATATATCTCCCAAATATATGTTCGACCAATTTTGAGTTAATAGTACACCAAAGAGCTAAATTTAGGCCGATTGGCACGAAATTTTGCACAATGTTCTGATGTTAGTATAGCCCAACGTGTGCCACGTTTTATTGAAATCGGTTGAAATTTAGATATAGCTACCATATATATTTTCGTACGATTTAATGTAAACGGTCCCTATATATCTTTCGATTTGCACGAAATTTGGTACAGAGTAATGAATTAGGTCTAGAATGATGTGTGTTAAGTTTCGTGAAAATCGGTTCAGATTTGGATATAGCTCCCATATATATCTTCGTCCGATTTAATGTAAACGGTCCCTATATATCTTTCGATTTGCACGAAATTTGGTACAGAGTAATGAATTAGGGCTAGAATGATGTGTGTTAAGTTTCGTGAAAATCGGTTCAGATTTGGATATAGCTCCCATATATATTTTCGTCCGATTTAAGGTAAATGGTGTACCAAAGTCCCTATATATACTTCGATTTGCACGAAATTTGGCATAGCGTACTGAATTAAGTCTAGAACGATGTGTGTTAAATTTTGTGAAAATCGGTTCAGATTTAGATATAGCTCCCATATATATTTTCGTCCGATTTTAGGTAAATAGTGCATCAAAGTCCTTTTATATGCTTCGATTTGCACAAATTTTGGCTTAGCGCTTTAAATTGAGTCTAGAATGATGAGTGGTGAGTTTCGGGAATGATGAGTGTCACTCGGCTCTAAATCTGCTCGAATAAAAAGTTAGGATAAGTTGGAGAAAGAGGGAACATAGACATGCAATTGTTAGAAAACATATGTACAATATACCCAAAGTGGTGAAGGGTATCATATAGTCGGCCCCGCCAGACTTTACTACTTTCCTTACTGGTTAGAAAATGGTGCACCAAAGAGTCAAATTTAGGTCGATTGGCACACATTTTTGCACAAAGTACTAAAGCTAGGATAGCCTAACGTGTGCCAAGTTTTATTGAATTCGGTTCAGGTGTAGATATAGCTCCCATATATATTTTCGTCCGATTTTTAGTAAATTGTGCACCAAAGATTAAAATTGGCACGAAATTTTGCACAACGTACTGAAGATAGAATAGCCTAACGTGATCCATCTCAATTTGTTTAAAGACTAGAGTGATTACGACAGACAGACATCGTCATAGAATTTTACGCTGAGCAAGAATATACTTTATAGGGTCGTAATAATTATTATTTCGATGAGTTATAAATGGAAAACAAACTTAATATACCCCCCATACCATGGTGAAGGATATACAAAGGTATACAGATACCGGGATATTGATCGTAGAGTTAAGTTGGTTCACATATAGATACAGATCACATATTTAATTTAGTCCAATTTTATATCAATGGTGCTTCTAAAGTGCAAGGACTGTGAGGATATATACCTTGAATATACCCCCAATGGTAAAGGGTATTCATATAGTCGATCACGTCGGACTTTACTACTTTTCTTAATGGTTTATTTATAGTTCAGTTAAAAATTTAATAACACCGAAAATGGGCGGGACTTTTATGTGATGGGTTACATCGGAACTTTGATCTCTATAGACAATTTCCTGCAAAAAAAATGTTTTAGCCCTTAAATAACCCGGAATGCCAAATTACAAGGACTACGATAGGAAAATGTGGCTATACCCTTTTAAATAATAACTAAATACCAAAAAGCGGTCGGTACCGGTATATGGGATCTATGCCAAAACGTAAACCGATATTGATAATTTTTGGTAATACGATTTGACACCCCACAATAGCCAGAAAAATTAATTTAGAGTCACTTAGTTTGGAAAACATGCCCAAGTCCTCCATAATGTCAAATAATGAGGATACCAAAAAAAAACCTGGATCTATTTAAATAAAGTTTCTGTAAACATTTTCCAATCCCATAATTTAAATTTCCCACAATACGTCTCTGTTGCATTTTCTTCCCATAACTAAAACTTCACTTAATAACAACTTAAACAATGCTGTTCCTTTTGCTTTTCTCCCCGCTTTTTCGCCCTCCGAAGAAACGAACTTCCCTTGCATTAATGTCAAAATAAACTTTTTATCACTTTTAATAGGACTTTCGATTCAAGTTCAACTTGGTCGTTATCTCCAAACGTTGCCAAGCCAAAATAATATCCTGGTGGCATTAGGAGCTTCTGTTCAGTCAAGAGTAAAGCGAAGACGAAAAAGAACGTAAACCGAACCGGACTAAACTAACAGATTGGAATGTTAATGTCTCTTCTTAAGTAATGTAGCATTAAATATAGAGAGCATCCATGGAATTGTTGCCCCAATTGGCTGGAGCATATGGTGTTACCATCAACAAACACACACACACTTATACGCACTCGCACGCTGATGTTATTTCAAATAATGAAAAAGAAATGTAATAACATTTAACCTTCTTGGCAATATGTTTCGTGTGTTCGTTTGGTGGGTATGTTTATTTGTGTGCGTGCGATGTGTGTTTGTCTGTTTGTTTGTGGGCATCAAGAAAAGAAAGAAAACTTTAAGCACCTTTAATGCGGAAAGCTATTAGGCTGAAGATTACGAAATTTCAAGGTAGGCCAGCCTTATGGCAGCATTTGTGGTCAGACATTAACAGCAGGCATTTTTATGGGCTTTAAGTAGACAAGATTAATGTTATTTACCCAGCGAAGTCATGCAAATTGTAGACCTTTCCTTTCAAGGCCACGAGGATGTTTAAAGTTTAGCAGGACTTATTTTTTTAGGTAATTTGTGTTTGGAGTAACATTTTGTTGGGTTGAGTTTTTGTGGTCTTTAAGGTAACCTAAGAAATTGTAGAGTAAAGATGGAAAATTTCAACTGGTTGAGGATATTTTCTAAAAATTAATTAAATCCGAATAAGAGCTGGTAGATCCCAAAACGATTCTACAAAAAATGGAATGATAAAAATCTTATGCACATTTTATATCCAAAACTTAACATTTCGGGATTTTCAGGAGTAGAACACTTTTATAACACACAAAGAACTACACCGGCGACAGTAGTGCCTGTGACATCTCCGATTCGTAATGTGTAGAATAATATATCGTGAGAATTTGCAAAACATGTTTACCTTTCGAAAAATATCATATAAATTTAGAGACCTAGTTTAGATATTTTGAAGATAGCATTCAGATATTCTTAGCGAATTGTCCAAAATTCCACGCTGGTCCACTAACAACTCCGAACGATTCGGGATATATGAAATCATTATTACAAAATGGTATTGGAATACATCTCCACTTATAGG
>NW_026888145.1:0-9270 GCF_032173495.1 Musca vetustissima | reverse complement strand
TACGTTCACGTTTTCATTGTCTAGCGCATCGCCCACTTATAAATGTTCCGATACATTTTTTATACCCTCCACCATAGTATGGAGGGTATATTAATTTTGTTTTTCCGCTTGTAACTCATCGAAACACTCAGTTCCGACCCTATAAAGTATATATATTCTTGATCAGCGTAAAATTCTATGACGATATAGCCATGTCCGTCTGTCCGTTTGTTGTAATCACTCTAGCGTCTAAACGAATTGAGATAGATGGCCAAAATTTTGCACAGAGTCGTCTTTTGTCTGCAGGCAGGTCAAGTTCGAAGATGGGATATATCGGAGCACGTTTAGGCATAGCTCCCATATAAGGGTACCTCCGAATTTTCGGTATTTTGAGGTTCTTGATCTCGTTTTTCAACCGAATTCGCTGAAATTTGGTACTTTGAGTTCGTATTGGGTAGCAAATCTTCCCACCAAAAAATATGAATATAGGTTTATTTGTTCGGATAGCCCCCATATAAGGGTACCCCCCAATTTTCGGTATTTTGGGGATCTTGAGCTCGTTTTTCAACCGAATTCGCTGAAATTTTGTACGTTGGGTTCTTATTTATTGTCAAATATATACGCACAAATTTATACACGTCGGTCTACTTTTTCTGATAGCCCCTATATAAGGGTACCACCCAATTTTCGGTATTTGGAGGATCTTGAGCGGGTTTTTCACTTTTCTATTGGAGGATATTGACATAAAAACTAGAACGTGTAGGCCTAGGTCCTATATAAAACATCCTACATGTTTAATATTTAGCGTGATGCACGGTATTGGGATTCAAAACTATATTATTAGCATGGAGCTTGAGCTATATCGGCCATTAATTAGGCATAACCTCTTATTTAATAAAAACACCAAGTATTCGCTAATTCCTACACAATGTTGTTAATATTGGTTCCGCTTTAGTATGCCTCTTTTAAATTTGGCCTCTATCTTTGAGATTTTAGGGAAACACCCCCATTGAAATTGCTGAAATTTCTATTTTGGTTACAACAATCGGTAGAATTGAAGTTGTATATGGGAAATTACAAAATTCTTTTAAAATTCCATTAAAAAAATTTTGAAAATTTTTTTTGCGAGCACATTTATGATTTTTGGTACATAGGTTAAGAAAAATATGCTGATTCGAAATCTGTTCGCGTTCACAAATTCGGATGCTGCGCACAAAAGTTATAGCGGTTTTAAATCTTGTATTTCAAATATAAATTAAATGGATTCCTATTCGTTGTAATTCGCGAACTTCTTCACAAATGCTTAAACACCATTGTTTTCTTTGCATACTAGTCAAATCACACTGAAATACGGTTTAATAGTTGCGAAAAACAAATAGAAACATGAAGATATCGGAAAATAAAATAAATTAATTTTTGAATTAAAACTATTTTTTTTTTTTTTTTTTTTGAATTTTCGATTTTTTTTGTATGGTTAAGTGGATACGGTTTTGCCTTAATCTTCTAAAATATACGACGCTTTCTTCTGCAAATTCTTTTAGATGATTGTTAAATATCGGCAGATTCATCTGATAAGAGTTTCGACGTCATTAATGGCTAAATATATTGCATTTACAATACATAAAAATGATCAATATTGAAAAGCTTGCAATTCGCGAATTAATTGAAATCAGTTGATGTGCATGCGATTTTCGTATAAACCGAATCAATGTCTTTCAATAATTATTAATTTTTCAATGTTTAATTTAGCGGTCAAAGTGTGCCACTCGATGCACTTTACTATGCAAAAACCCTAAAAATGGCTAAAAATCACGCAACGTGCATACGATTTTTATGCGCATCCGATTTTAGTAATCTCCTATGAAAATACGCAAAAGGACACCTATTTTAAAAGGATCGGTTAAGAACCGCGGATGTGCCTCCACAATCAATTTTGGATAAAATACGCATATTATTCGCGTATCGATGTATTTTTGACCTATTTCCACGCAGATTCGCGAATTTGACAATACAAGCATAAATGCATGTAAAATTAATTCGAAGAAAACCGCGATTATTTACGCGAATTTGTCAAAATAAGTTTTTGCAGTTTTTCCCACATTCAAGGTACCTATATCCGCCGTTTTAATGGGCGGAATTGAACATGGATGGGCTCATTATATCCGGCACGTAAAAAAACTAAAATCACGCGGGGTTCCACGGAATTTGAATGGACTTTCTTAATTTTAGACTAAAAAAATATGTTTTTTATAAAAATTTACGCACTAAATTTTCGTCTTTGGAACCCAATTGCAAAGAAGCTACAGTGAGCACATTCATGAGATATACACTAAACGAAGCAGAATCACGAGTTCTACGATCCTATAATTAGTTTATTCTATTGTCTGGATGCGCATCCTAATTATAAGAAAAATTCAAAAAACACCGAAAATCCGGCTTCAAAATGTCAGCATCCATTTTGGGTGGATGCAGTGATTATATCGAAAAATCATACATTAGAACCATATTGTCCGTGGGGTATTCTGCAACTTAGTCACTGATCACATGTGTGTGCGTTGTGTAGTTTAGCCACAAATCGGGAACGAACACAAAAAAACTCGTTGGCTTCAACACATTTTCACCCATTTTTTTACATTACCACCATCACAGCTTCCACGCAACTTATTATTTATTACCAATATTTCAAGATTTTGACAAGAACACTTCATTTTATAGAATTGAATTCAAATTATATGCAATATGTTCATATTTCGCGAGTTATAACCTTGCAAACCTCAGCTTCAAGGAATTTAAAAGATTTTTGTAATTTCCCATATATGTTCCCTATATTATCATTTAAAATTTTTTTCAGCATTTCTATGGTGGAAGGTATCCAAAGTTCGGCCCGGCCGAACGTAACGCTTTTTCACTTGTTATTGATAAATGTGACCTTATAAAAAATAATGAACAGTCGGACTCATAACTCAGAAAGTGATTCTATTTATATCGCCAAAAATATACCTGGACCTGTTTTAATTTTTCCTTGATGTCACATACATATGCACGAAGACATAATAGCCTGTAACAAAGTGCAGTACAGGGTAGTAATGTAGGTACTATTTTATTTAAGTTGGAGAATAGATTGGCTAATTTTAAAACCATTCCTTCCATATTTGGCAAAATCCCCAGTTTTTCTACCATAGTAAAATATACATTATTATTTTATTACTTAACACAATATATTCATATGTATTCCCACAAAATTGTATGCATACCAAACATTATTCCTTAAGTAAACTTATGTGTACTTTAACAACTAAGTGGAGGAATATGCTAGGGAAGGAGAAAAAAACATTACATAAATATATGTTCAAGTTTGCATTCATCAGCATTTGCTTATGCTCCATTAGTCTGCAGCCAAAAAAAATATTATCATTAAGAGTAAGATATATGAATATAACAGGTCGTAACACAACCAAACACATTCAACATGCTATTCTTATACATTAATAGAAAAAAGTAGAATAAAAAAAAACAGAAAATAACTAAGACCTTAGAAAATACCTTCCGTAGCTATACAACACAACGCCAACAACTACTTAGTATGCTACATATTAAAACAAAAATGAACCTTGTGTGCGGCAATGAGGTCTTCATGCTTGAGTTGATGTAATGACTTCTTAGAATGGCTTACATTTGGGATTCACTGACTGACGTTCATTTTGGTTTCAGCTTAAGCAAACCAATTTTAACCAATGATCCACACTCCTCCACTCGCCTACTCTACTACTTCGACTCCTTTTACTTAACCAAAATGCTAACACCACATAACCGCAAAGCTATAAAATTAAAATAGTCCATAATTAAACACTCGCAATTAGAAGTAATTTAGTTTGCTCTCATTTTTTGGTTTTATCATATTTGGCAGGAGTCAGGAGTGCTTCCGACAACCCAACCCTCGACGTTTCACAGCCATCTGCTAAATGCTACTAAGACTGTCATGTAATTTCCGTTTTTGAACCTCACCCTCTACTTCCTGTTGTCAGTATGGTATCTTAAGTTTGTCTTTTTTGTAGTTTAGTTTTACTTGTTGTGTTCTAGTTTTGCTTTGCACTTTCCATCCATCCATGCAGCAGCCATGAACGTTGTGATGTGATGTAATTTTGTATACTCCATATAATCTTGTAATATCCATCTATCCCAAAAGCTTATTCACTTATCGTATTATCTGCACATAACAGAGTATATAATTTTTCATTCGAATGGCATATATAAGGTTGCGTGTGTGTTAGTTGAATAATATGCATGTACTCATATGTATATGGAAATGGTTATCACAATAAGGTTATGTATGGTTGGAGGTCTCAATTCATATTGCGGAGAGTGATCTCTCGTAATCATATGACCCATGCAAAGGGACTAAACTGCGATGCTTACAATATTATTAGAATAATCTGAATTTAATATATAACCTCAGTAAATCTAGGTAATGGAATAAATTTCAGTATAAATGCAAATTAATTGAATGATCGTTCCGAGTACTGGAAATTTTGCCCAGAAACACACAAAAGTTAAAATAATATTAGGGATCCTCATGGACAATACCATATTTTAGATCTTTATTTTTTCACGTCATATCAGATGTGGCAATAATCAGTAAGTATAAGTAGAAAGGGGTGTATATATAAAAAATTAAAAGTTTCGTCATAAAAACGAATGAGGAGAAGTTTTACTGTTCCAAACGATAATTATTACCACATAATTTTGCGCAACATTAGTTTTTAATTAAAAAAAAACTTAATCGTATCCAAGATAAATTTGCTATGGATTGTCGGGGAATGAGAATGTGAAAAAATATAAATCGAAAACCCTAGAAGCAAAGTGTTGTTTCATGGTAACGTCATCGAAAAAAACCAAACTTGTTTCGAAAGAAAATGTCTAAGGAGCAAGATAGAAAAAAAGGGAAGTAAAACCAGTAAGGAAAGTAGTAAAGTCGGACGGGGCCGACTATATGATACCCTTCACCACTTTGAGTATATTCAACAGATGAATCCTAACGGACATCACATTTTTAAAGGACCAGTAAAATGAAATTAGAACCATAAACACGTCATTCTGCAACCGATACTAAATTGTTCATTTGGTCAGATAAAGAAGCTATATCTAAATCAAGAACCTCAAAATACCGAAAATTGGGGTACCCTTATATGGGGGCTACCAGAAAAAATTTACCAATATTTATAATTTTTTGTGGAGAGATTTGCTACCTAATAAGAACTCGACGTACTAAATTACAGTTAATTCGGTCGAAAAATACGATCAGAACCCCCAAAATACAAAAAATTTGGGGGTACCGTTATATGGGGACTACCAGAAAAACTGGACCTATATTTATAATTTTTAGTGGAGTAATTTGGTACCCAATCAGAACCCAATGTACAAAATTTCAGAGAATTCAGTTATAAAACGAGCCCAAGAACCCGAAAATACCGAAAATTGGGGGTACCCTTATATGGGGGCTCTCCGAAAAAATGGCGAAAAACAGCGAATTCGGTCGAAAAATGCGATCAAGAACCCCAAAATACCGAAAATTGGGGGTACTCTTATATGGGGCTATCCAAAAAAAAAATGGACCTTTATTTATAATTTTTGGTAGGGAGATTTGCTACCCATTAAGAACTCAAAGTACCAAATTTCAGCGAATTCAGTTAAAAAACGCGCTCAAGAACCTCAAAATACCGAAATTTGGGGGTACCCTTATATGGGGGCTATCCGAAAAAATTGACCTGTATTTATAATTTTTGGTGGGGAGATTTGCTACCCAATAAGAACTCAAAGTACCACATTTCAGCGAATTCAGTTAAAAAAACGCGCTCAAGAACCTCAAAATGGCCGACTATATAATACCCTTCACCCTTTTGGGTATATTCTACATATGTATTCCAACAGACGTCGCCTTTTCGTCTTTCTGCAACCTTAGCTAAATTTCATTTCATTCGGGCAGATTTAGTTTGTGTACTATGTGACATATTTAAGTAAATCGATTTAAAGCACGTTTGATACACGGTTTTCGGTATGCCACTGTTCAAAATTTAATCTCAATCAGACACCCTTTCGAAATATCTATGGAGCTATGTCTGCACCTGCACCAATTTCAATAAAACACAATAACGTCATTGTAGTCTCAATTTGACACTTTGTGCAAAATTCCGTATCAATCGGACAAACATTAGGAGTGTGATTCACAATTTACCTAAAATCGTACGAAAATAAATATGGGAGTTATATCTAAATCTGAACAAACTTGATAATAATAATAATTAATATTAACTTCAGTACATTGTACAAAACTGTGTGCCAATCGAAAAAATGTTAGGCCTTTAGTGCATCATTTGCATAAAATCGGACACAAATATATATGTGAGCTATATCTAAACCTAAAACGATTTTAACGAAACTTACCACACATCATTCTAAACTTTGTTCAGTACGCTATACCAAATTTCGTGCAAATCGGAAGAAATATAGGGGCTTTGATGCACTATTTACATAAAATCGGACGAAAATATATATGGGAGCTATATTTAAATCGGAACCGATTTCAACAAAACTTTTGCGTATATCATTCAGCACCTAATTCAGTACTCTGTGTATCCACCGGACAAACATTGAGAGTTAGGTGCACCATTTTCAAAAAATCGGACGGAAATATGTATATATATATATATATATATATATAGGAGCTATATCTAAATCTGAACCGAATTCAGCCAAACTTCAGGTGCACAATTTTGTCTCCATAGGGCAAACCTTGGCAATTTAGTGCTCCATTTACTTAAAATCGGACGAATCCAAATTGGATCATAAATGCGATTTGTATTTTGTTAACAAAAATACATGGTCGGACGGACATGCATAAATCGGCTCAGAAAGTGATTCCATGCATCAACTCAAAAGGAACCCTGTGTCTATCTCGTTTTCGAATCTACACTAATTAAAGAATGTTCCTACAAAATTTCAAACGAAAATCTCAATAACTCTTGAAGATATAGCCGATTTATTGTGACAGCATCAATTGACCGCTAATGTGCTTCTCAAACTTTAAACGCGTTTTTCTCTAAACATTTTTTTGCGAATGGCGGGCACGATAACTCAAAAACTAATAACCCAATCGATTTCAAATGTTTACACGTTTCTCTGTGAGTGTATAGCTATCGTATGAACTAGGATAAAGCCAATCGGTGAAGATCTTATTATACCCTTCACCACTCTGTGGTACAGGGTATTATGTCTTTGTGCATATGTTTGTAACAGGCAAAAGGAATTGAGATAGACCCATGGTTCCTTTTGAGAATATGCATAGAATCACTTTCTGAGTCGATTTATGCATGTCCGTCCGTCCGTCCGTCCGTCTGTCCGTCCGTCCGTCCGTCCGTCTGTAGATGTTAAATTGTAAACAAAGTACAGGTCGCATTTATGATTCGATTTGGATGAAATTTGGCACAAGTCACTTATTCGGCCCAATGACGAACCCTATTGAAATTGGGAAAAATCGGTTCAGATTTAGATATAGCTCCCATATATATATTTAACCGATTTAATGTAAACTGTCCCTATATATCTTTCGATTTACACGAAATTTGGTACAGCCTAATCATTTAGGTCTAGAATGATGTCTGCCAAGTTTCATGAAAATCGGTCCAGATTTAGATATAGCTCCCATATATAGTTTCGTCCGATTTCATGTAAATGGTGCACCAAAGTCTCTATATCTCCTTCGATTTGCACTAAATTAGGTATAACGTACTTAATTTGAACCTAGAATGATGTCTGCCAAGTTTCGAGAAAATCGGTCCAGATTTAGATATAGCTCCCATATATAGTTTCGTCCGATTTCATGTAAATGGTGCCCCAAAGTCCCTATATATCATTCGATTTGCACGAAATTTGGCATAACGTACTGAATTGATCCTAGAATGATGTCTGCCATGTTTCAAGAAAATCGGTCCAGATTTAGATATAGCTCCCATATATAGTTTCGTCCGATTTCATGTAAATGGTGCCCCAGAGTCCCTATATATCTTTCGATTTGCACGAAATTTGGCATAACGTACTGAATTGGGCCTAGAATGATGTCTGCCAAGTTTCATGAAAATCGGTCCAGATGTAGATATAGCTCCCATATAGTTTCGTCCGATTTCATGTAAATGGTGCACCAAAGTCTCTATATATCCTTCGATTTGCACTAAATTAGGTATAACGTACTGAATTGAGCCTAGAATGATGTCTGCCAAGTTTCGAGAAAATCGGTCCAGATTTAGATATAGCTCCCATATATAGTTTCGTCCGATTTCATGTAAATGGTGCACCAAAGTCCCTATATATCCTTCGATTTGCACTAAATTAGGTATAACGTACGGAATTGAGCCTAGAATGATATCTGCCAAGTTTCGAGAAAATCGGTCCAGATTTAGATATAGCTCCCATATATAGTTTCGTCCGATTTCATGTAAATGGTGCCCCAAAGTCCCTATATATCTTTCGATTTGCACGAAATTTGACATAACGTACTGAATTGAGCCTAGAATGATGTCTGTCAAGTTTCGAGAAAATCGGTCCAGATTTAGATATAGTTCCCATGTATAGTTTCATCCGATTTCATGTAAAGGGTGCACCAAAGTCCCCATATATCCTTCGATTTGCACGAAATTTGGCATAACGATAATGATTTAGATATAGCTCCCTTTTATTATAGATTGATTTTAAGTAATTGACGCGACAAGGAACAATAGGGTGATAGGAACAAAACGTTCTGAAATTAGTATAACCTAACCTGTGACAAGTTTGTGTGAAATCGCTTAATATTTGGATAGAACTTCCATATATATTTTCGCCCGATTTCAAGTAAATTGGGCATCAAACTCCTCATGTTAGTCAGATTGACATCAAATTCTGCACAACGTACAAAATTGAGCCTAGAATTACGTAGTTGCGTTTTATAGAAGTACAGACATTCCCCAACGGATGACCTATTTATATTTGTTTGAAGTCGATTTACATACTTTTGTCCCATTGTAACATACGAATGACATGTTAATGAATAGATCTAGGTAGATTCACATTTAGATAAATATCACATATTTTATTTCATCCAATTTCATGTTAATAGTCCTGTTTAATATACCCATAGTGGTGAAGGGTATCATATAGTCGGCCCCGTCCGACTTTACTACTTTCCTTACTGGTTTTTAACTTGAGTTTTGGTAAAAAATCGGCGATTTTCCAAAAATATTTTTTCAAAAGTCCACCATT
>NW_026888144.1:0-9126 GCF_032173495.1 Musca vetustissima | reverse complement strand
CTAGACGCACTGAAGAGGATCTTTATAGACGAAATTCCTATGAAACTTTTTTTTATTTAGAACCAATTTCATAATTCAGATCCGAACTTATAAATGTATCATCAGTCTTATTAAAGAAACCTTACTTATTTACTTAGCTGGCTTGTTACAGAACGGTTGTTCCATAAGCCGAGCTTAAAAAAGGTTTCCAAGCGCTTCGGTCTTGTGCGCAAGTCCACCAATTTGGAAGACCACGTTCCAAGATGTTGTTTTCTACTTGGTCTTTCCATCTAATTCGTGGCCTTCCCCTTCTACGGGAACCATCAGTAGGCTCATTTTTATATGCCTTTTGAGCTGGGGCATCTTCATTCATCCGCACAACATGGCCTAGCCACCGTAGTCGCTGCAGCTCAATACGACTGACTATGTCGATGTCCGCGTATAAATTGTAGAGCTCGTGGTTCATTCGACGCCGATATTCACCGTCGACGCAGATCGGCCCGTAGATCTTTCGGAGAATTTTTCTCTCAAACACCCCAAGCGCTGCCTCATCTGCTTGCGCAAGTACCCATGCTTCTGATCCATATAATAGCACGGGTAGTATCAGCGTCCCGTAAAGTGTGAGTTTGGTCTGGCGAGAGGTGGCCTTGTTTCTAAACTGGTTACTTAGACCATAGTAGCATCTGTTGGCCATCACAATCCTTCTCCGAATTTCAAAACTGATATTATTCGTTTCATTTATGGCGGTACCAAGGTATATAAAGTCTTTAACTACCTCGAAGCTGTAGTTCTCAAGTTCCACAGTTGGTCCGAGTCTACTGGACGTCTTGCGCGTTGATACCATCAGCTTGGTCTTATCGCCGTTTACTGCCAGACCTACCTTGGCAGACTCCTTTTCAATTTGTTCAAAGGTGGCTGTTACCGCTCGCAATGTTCGACCTATTATATCGATGTCATCGGCGTAGGCGAGTAACTGATGTTGTTTGGTGTACAGAGTGCCATTTCTGTTCACCTTTGCGTCTGGTATGACCTTTTCCAGTAGGATGTTAAAAAGATCACACGACAAACTGTCACCTTGTCTGAATCCTCGTTCGGTATTGAAGGGCTCCGATAGGTCCTTTCCTACTTTAACGGCTGACCTTGTGCCACTTAAAGTTATCCTGCATAGCCGTATTAATTTTGCAGGAATGCCGAACGCAGACATGGCTTTAAACACCTCTGAACGGATAGGGCTGTCGAATGCGGCTTTATAGTCGACAAATAGGTGGTATGTGTCGATGTGTTTTTCGTGGGTCTTTTCCAGGATTTGGCGCAGAGTGAAAATCTGGTCAATGGTGGATTTGCCAGGTCTGAAGCCGCATTGGTATGGTCCGATGATGTCATTGACCATTGGCTTCAATCGTTCACACAGCACACTGGATAGCACTTTATATGAGATGGGAAGGAGACTTATTCCTCTATAGTTGGCACAAATCGTCTTGTCTCCTTTTTTGTGCACGGGACACAGGATGCTGAAGTTCCAATCATTGGGCATGCATTCATCTAGCCAAATTGTGTTAATCAGCTGGTGCATGCTCCTGACCAGCATCTGGCCACCAGTCTTGAATAGTTCGGCTGGTAACCCATCGGCTCCTGCTGCTTTGTTGTTCTTGGGCCGATTAATTGCTTTTATGACCTCATCTTGGCTAGGTGGTATACACTCTACACCATCATCTCTTATTGGTTCTGGGGTATCTTCTTCATCGCCACTATTTGATACTAGTAGCTTTTCGAAATGCTATTAAAGAAACCACCTTAGACTTTTTATGCACACCCCTCCTCATCCTCCAACTAATCTGCACTCAAACTTCCTAACATCATCGCATAACGGATAATAATGATTATGCCTGTAGTATCCTTCCTGACTATTATTACAAGCCTGTGTATTGTTTACTATTCGTCTCATTGTTACACTCTTTTACCGATATGTTGGTGTTGATAATGCTGAACATGACGATGTCGATAATATTCGATTTCCTCTACTACGACGACGACTTGCATTTTTGCGATGAGTTCTGTTGCATGCGACTTTGTCTTGATGTTTGGCGACAATGGTTATCGTCTAAAAGTTGTTTTCCAAATGAAACATAGAATGCCAAAGAGAATTGTCACACATACCAAAGGGAGGGGAGGGCAACGAATAGTCCGATGGATACGTGCCGTTTGTGATGTCGTGTTGAAAACCTGTTACTATTTCGACATGGTCGGCAAATGATGTAAGTCTTATGTTGAATGTTAATATGTTATTGTTGTTGTTGTCAGTGTTGCTGATGTAGCTGATGTTATTATTGTCCGTGTTGTTGCTGTTTGAAAACAAGAACAATGGATAAAGCTAAAAGTCGATGTTAAAGTGAAAATGAATGTGTATTTGTATGGACTATGGCTGGATGGGACTACATGCAACACTTCAATTTGAGTGTACACATACTTCTAATAAGGATAATTTGTAAATGTGGGTCTGCGTTGAATGTGTGGGTGGGTGTGTTCGCGTGAGTGTGTTAGTGTATCTTGAAGTGCTTAAACTAACATACATTTGAATGAAAAGCTTTTGAGAAAGATGTGTTCTGAGTGATAATAGTGGCATTACACATGAAAGCAACAGCAACGCCAACTAAGCAGTACCGAAGTCCGGAGCACCATCACCAGCATCAACACTATGGCATCCGTGGGCAAAGGATGAATGGTAAAACACAGTGGTTAAAGGTAGGGATTTTTTATAGACGGGATGAAGGGAATTTTTAAAAACAAGCGGAAAGGAGTTTTTATAGACCAGCTGAAGATGGTCTTTATAGACGAGCTGAAGGTAGTCTCTAAGGATGAGATTAAGGGAGTTTCAAAGACATGCAGAAGGGAGTCTTAATAGACGAGCTTCTTTGCGGATGAGCTTAAAGGATTGTTCATAGACGGGATGAAAAGAGTCTCGACAAACTGGCGAAACGTAGTTTTTATAGACGAGCTGGAGGGGGTCTTTATAGACCAACTGAGTGAGTGTTATGGTAGAGCAGAAATTACTCTTTTTGACGTGCTGAAAGGATTATTTATAGAGGAGCTGTCTTTATAGACGTGCCGTAGGCAGTTTTCATAGACGAGCTGAAGATAGTCTTTGTAGACAAGTAAAACGGAATTTTATAGAGCTGGAGGCAGTCTTTATAGGCGAGCTCTAAGAGTCTTAAGGACGTGCTGAAGAGAGTCTTTATAGACGCGCTGAAGGGTGTCTTCATAGACGGGCCTAAGGGAGTCTTTATAAACGAGCTGGAGGGAGTTTTTATAGGCGAGCTGTGGGTGAGTTGCAAAGAGTCTTGTTGGACGAGCTGAAAGGAACCTTTTTGGACGAGCGTAAAGGAAGTCTATATAGACAAGTGAAGCGGAGTTTTTATAGACGAGCTGGTGAGAGCCTTTATATGCGAGCTAGGGACGAGCTGAAATAATTATTTTCGGTCGAAATGAAGGGATCATTTTGAGCGAATTTAAGGGAGTCTTTATAAGCGAGCTGAAATAAGTCCTTATAGGCGAGTTGAAGAAGCCTTTAACGTGGGGCTAAAGTTAGAGGAATAAGTTATTTATAGACAGACAACTCGAAAGGGGACTCTAAAGACAAACTGAAATGAGTCTTTAAAAACGAGCTGAAGGTAGTTCCTGTGGGCAAGATGGAGGAAGTCTCTGCATACGAGAAGTAGTCTCTGGAGACACGTTTGAGGGCGTAGTCGAGGGAAAGAAGGGATATGAGGAACGAAAGCGTGTCTTTTAAGAAGATGTTATAGATGTGTTAGACCTACGAGAGTCTTTGAAGAGAAGCTAAAGGTCATGCTGTCTTTATAGAAAAACTAAAGCGCATGGAGTAGACGATGTGAGACCCAAAAATTATTTTCAAACGAGCTGAAGATAGATCGAATTTGAAGACAAGTTAAACGGAATCTTTACAGACAAGCTGAAGACCGGGCAAGTTCAAGGCATTGAGTCTATATAGAAATCAGACAGTATTGAGCTCATAGACAATTTACAGAACAGATCGAAACACTTTTGGCAGGGAATCTTAAAAAATACGTTTCATGGAATTCTTGAAAGGAGTCTTTATAGTCCTTCTACTACCAAATATGTTGAAGAACTGAAGTCCTGGTTGTCTTAATAGGCGAGCTTAACATAATGTATTTTTGTAGTCGAAGTGAAGCTCAGGGAAACTTGATAAACATGATGAGGTTCATGATGACTTTATAGAAGTGCTTTATCTATAGGCCAAAAGTTCGGATCGCATATATAGACGAATTGAAGACTGGGAATCCTTAGACATTAACGTGTCCCCTTTCACTTTTTAGGATAATCTTGCGTTGTAATTACGTTCTGACACAATTTCCTGATTTCAAGTTCCCCAACAACGGATTGTATTTATAGACGAACTTTATATAAGAACTGTATCAAGAAGGCCAAAAGTTCGGATCGTATCTATAGACGAATTGAAGACTGGGAATCCTTAGACATTAACGTGTCTCCTTTCATTTTTTAGGATAATGGTGCGTTGTAATTACGTTTGTAACACCTGACATAATTCCCAGATTACAAGTCCCCCAACAAACCTAACAAAAGCACAGTGCAACTACAAAAATAATAATGCATACTCAACATTCACACACACACACATTCAGCCCCAGCATGAAGAGTAAACCGGGCAAACGAAGAATAACGGTAAAGCACTCACTAATTAAAGTCACTTAAGTAATAGTCCTTTTTCAAGATACTTCAGAACATCAGCATCATCAACAATAACAGAACAACAACAATAACAACATCAGCTACAACATCAAAAACATTGTGGAACACCGAATACCCCCACCAAATCCTAACCACACACACACCCACCCACCAAGAAAGGGCATTAGCAACATCTCAGGACCTAGGACGAACAACAACAACAATGCCCTAAGAGATGTAGTGGTGGTAGCAGTAGTACTTAAACATTAGAGGATAATGTTGTTCTCGACGAAGTTGATGTGTTAGTGTCGTTGTGTGCTCTAAATTTAACATGAAGTACTTACATGACTAATAACAGTTGCTTACGAAAACCCAATGCACAAACGCTTTCAACCTCTTGGTCGGTTGGTCGGTCGGTCGGAGTGAAACGTCAAATAATGCTGATACTTCTCAAATGCATTAAAACCCGAAAAACTAAAATGCTTGTTGCTGGTTTCTGTTGATATAACCAAAGCTTTCTATGGTGTTGGGATTCTGATGAAACCAGGACACGCACACTAACACTCACAGACATTCATATGCATATTTAAATGACTAACTTTTGGCTAAAACTATTAAATAATTGTTGAAAGTTAAACGTTTTCATTTCATGAGCATCAACAGTAAAAACAGCAACGACATCACAGCCAAAGCCAATGCTAATTTACATAAGTCTTCGTTTGTAATAACAGATTTTCGTTTGGGGAATTATGATGCTCATGCCCTCCATATCTGGCCATTGTATCATCATCACAGGAATAACATTATTAAATATTCAAATTGTTCATTCGTTAGATATGCATATCATTTAATTACCTTAATTGTAAAAGTTGTTAGGATGTGGAAACTAGTACATCAATTGCACACATTTGAAAGTGTGGATAATTTTTGGTTAATTGCAATATTATTATTCGAAAGGAATTTAAGATATTTAATATACAAACAAATGTATATTTTCAATAACACCCAAAGGTTGTATATTTAAAGACTGTAAAGAATACTAACATAAAATTTTACATAAGACGGTGTGTAAGAATTATATAAGGAAGCAAAAGGTCCCTTGAAAAAATATTCGATTAAAACACCACGCCTTCTTTAGTACCAGAAAAAAATATTCTTCTATGGATGGTCCTTGAAAATATATTCTTCTAAAAAATCCAGCCTTCTATGTACGCCATGTAAAGAAATTCTTTAAAAACACGCACGCCTTGTATGGATGGTCCTTGAAAAAATATTTTTTTAGTCCAGTGCCTAGTATGGGTGGTCCTTGAAAAAAAATGTAAACCCACGCCTTGTATGGATGGTCCATAATTTTTTTTTAACCCACGCCTTTTATGGTTGGTCCTTGAAAAAATATTTTTTTTATTTTGATTAACCCACGCCTTGTATGGATGGTCCATAATTTTTTTTTAACCCACGCCTTTTATGGTTGGTCCTTGAAAAAATATTTTTTTTATTTTGATTAACCCACGCCTTGTATGGATGGTCTTTGAAAAAAATTAAACCAAGGTCTTGTATGGATGGTCCTTGAAAAAATATTCTTTTAAAAAATCCACGCCTTGTATGGATGGTCCTTGAAGAAATATTCTTTTAAAAAATCCACGCCTTGTATGGATGGTCCTTGAAAAAATATTCTTTTAAAAAATCCACGCCTTGTATGGATGGGCCTTGAAAAAATATTCTTTTAAAAAATCCACGCCTTGTATGGATGGGCCTTGAAAAAATATTCTTTTAAAAAATCCACGCCTTGTATGGATGGGCCTTGAAAAAATATTCTTTTAAAAAATCCACGCCTTGTATGGCTGGTCCTTGAAAAAATATTCTTTTAAAAAATCCACGCCTTGTATGGATGGTCCTTGAAAAAATATTCTTTAAAAAATCCACGCCTTGTATGGATGGTCCTTGAAAAAATATTCTTTTAAAAAATCCACGCCTTGTATGGATGGTCCTTGAAAAAATATTCTTTTAAAAAATCCACGCTTTGTATGGATGGTCCTTGAAAAAATATTCTTTTAAAAAATCCACGCCTTGTATGGGTGGTCCTTGAAAAAATATTCTTTTAAAAAATCCACGCCTTGTATGGATGGTCCTTGAAAAAATGTTATTTTAAAAAATCCACGCATTGTATGGATGGTCCTTGAAAAAATATTCTTTCAAAAAATCCACGCCTTGTATGGATGGTCCTTGAAAAAATATTCTTTTAAAAAATCCACGCCTTGTATGGATGGTCCTTGAAAAAATATTCTTTTAAAAAATCCACGCCTTGTATGGATGGTCCTTGAAAAAATATTCTTTTAAAAAATCCACGCCTTGTATGGGTGGTCCTTGAAAAAATATTCTTTTAAAAAATCCACGCCTTGTATGGATGGTCCTTGAAAAAATATTATTTTAAAAAATCCACGCATTGTATGGATGGTCCTTGAAAAAATATTCTTTTAAAAAATCCAAGCCTTGTATGGATGGTCCTTGAAAAAAATCTTTTTAAAAATCTCCGCCTTGTATGGATGGTGCTTAAAGACCATGCTTCTATTGGTCTTTAAAAATCCAAGCTTTCCTTCTCATTAAAAAATATTCTTTAAAAAATCCAGGCTCCTCTTGGTCCTTAAAAATACTCTTTAAAAATCAACGCTTCTTTTGGTCCTTAAAAATATTTTTTCAAAAAACTCCTCGACTTAGATGGTCCTTAAAGATATTCTTTAAAAAATCTCTCTCTTCTTGGTACTTAAACAAATTGAATTCAAATATTTACATTTATTTGTTTTTATTTAATTTTTGACTGCCCTGTATTTCTTGGCATTCAAGGATTTTTAACGAAAAATTTCCTTCCAAAACATTTACATTAATATTAACAGATATTGTTTGCTATTAAAGTTAATAGTACACACTTACGCTTAATGCCAGCGCGATGCGCTACAACATTTTAAGCCACTGAAATTCGAATTTGTGCGCTGCAGCTATGTAACGATGCAATTAAGACACTGCGATTCTGTTCTATTAAATGATATTCAGGAATGTTTTAAAATTGAATTTACCCCCAGTTGGGATAATGCCCTTACATTCAAAACTCTTATACCGCAATACTATGATATTAGTATTCGTTACAGGTGGAAATGGAAATAAATTCCAAAGCAATGTAAAATGTTTGGTAAATAAAAATACAAACGTTGGAAAGAAATCTGAAATAAATGGAAATTGAAATTTAGTTTTTTGACCACAACGATTTCCCAACGTAGGGATGCAGTAGATATATCGAAATATTAGTTCGCCTCAAGGATTAAGAATGCTTCGAAGAAATACGTTCAGCCTTAGAAATATATTTATATACTCAATGAGATGAAGCTTGCAAATGGGTACGTTATGAATATACTCGTAGTATTCTTACACATTTGTTTTAATACACCATTTACACAAACATTAAAACATCGATTTGTCGTCTCCATCTAAAATCAACTGAGCAACATTTTTATACCCTCAGCCTTGTGGCTAATGATACGGTGAAAATGTGGCGAAATATTGGTTTTAGACCACATATTTCTTTGTACCAAATCCGTTTCTGAAAATTTAGAACCGATTTACAAATGGTGCGCACTATAACTCTCGATGGGAATAATCGATTTCATGCAAACTTTGCACATCTTATTATTTCTTCCAAACTTAGTTCAAGTTCGAATATGGGGAATATCGGTCCACTACTTCTGGTACCTCCCACACAAAATGAAACATATTTGATAAAAACATACACCTTTTATAAAACTAATAATAAAACCTGTTTGTAACTCCGAAGAACTTCTCCGCAAAACATATTGTGTGACACTTTTTTACTTGTTAGAATATTTCGAATATGAAAAATCGCATCTGTTATAATTTAAGTTAGCTTCAATATATTAAGGACGATAAGTAGTTAGAAATATACTACAACAGAAAATTGATATCTCCTAAGTCAACCCGATTGATTCAACATTTTGTTTGAATAGGATATAGAGTTGAGATTCTAGCAATTTCCGTTATCCGTCTGTCTGTTGTAATCACTTTACCCTCTAAATGAATTGAGTTATATCGTCAAATTTTTCCATAGAGTTGTATTTTGTCTGCAGTCAGGTCAAATTCAAAGATGAGATATATCGATCCATCTTGAGCGCATTTTTCAATAGAATTAGTTTAAATTTTTCCGACAGCCTACATGCGGGCTACCCAAATTTTCATTATTTGGAGGTGTATTTTTTTTGACGGAATTTGTTGCATTTTAGTACTTTGAGTTCTTATTAAGTAGCAAATTTCTACACTAAAAATTATACATGTAGGTTCATTTTCTCGGGTAGCCCCACATAAGGGTACCGCCCAATGGATCTTGAGCTCGTTTTTCAACCGAATTCACTGTAAATG
>NW_026888143.1:0-94229 GCF_032173495.1 Musca vetustissima | reverse complement strand
ATTGGATGCAAATTGATTTCTTATGTCTTAAAATTGTTTGTAGAAAAAAATTGTCAGGATCACGAATTAATTTTTTATACAGAAAAATCGCCAGACTTGACAATCTACGTTTTTCTAGAGAAAATGTTTTTCGCTTATTTAATTTAGTTTAAACTAAAAAAAGAGCATTAACAATTATTGAACATTTAAGAGACAATTGTACATTTTTATATTTATCATATCTTTGGCTGCCTAAAAGTATGCACCACACATGTTTATGAATTCATAATACATAAATTCTAAGATAACCTGATATTATGAGAAGAATTTTCCTATGGAGCCAACATTTTCTGGTGATTCTGGGACTACTAATGGCTGCAAAATGATTTCTTCTATTAAAAATAAAATGAATTCTTAGGTCTTAGAATTGTTTTTGTTTGTAGAAAAATTGTCAGGGTCGTAAAATAATTTATTTTTATAGAGAGAAATCGCCAGACCTGAATATCTACTTTTTTCTAGAGAAAATCATGTCAGGTGTTAACAGGAAGTTGTCGCCTATTTAACTGAGTTTAAACTGAAAAAGCCATTAAAAACCAGTGTAGTATAGTCCGACGGTCGGCCAACAGCACCTCTTCCTTACACTGACATATTTATTAAGTACAGCACTTCTAATTACTTGTCCAGATTCCTTTCACCGTGGGTTGTATTGTGATGTTCGGCTTATAATTGTGGCAGTTTTCGGTCCACTTCATCCCAACATGTTTATCTGATTATCGCCGAAAATTATAGTCGCTGTCCTTGACGATAACTGGAACCTGTGTGATAATGGGTTACTAAATAATATCTCAATACGTAAGCACCTGTAGATATTTTAGTTTAACTCCCAAATCAGAGTACATGCAGCCATAAGTTTAGTATCAATTTGAAGGTCAACCACTCCTCTTCGATATACTATCAACTTCCCAGGTCTATGTCCTTCAGGAGTAACTATATACGCCATAGAATACAAATTTTGTAATTTTTCACACAAATGTTAGGGTCCATTTGACCCGCTATATAATGACCAATCTTTATCAAAATAGGCATGCTTATTCTTTGGCCCGATCCCTTTCTCCATGTAAAATTTCATGATGTTTGGTCCATAATTGCGGCCTCTGGAGAAACCAGAAAAACCAACAAAAATTAAGTATTTGGTCCATTTCATCCCCTAAATATTAACCGATCTTTATCATTGTCCAGAACCAACCTACATGCAAAATTTCGTGAAGATTGGTCAATAACTGTGGCCTGTATCGTGTTTACAAATTATTATGGACAGACGGACGGACGGACACACATGTCTGGATCGACTCAGCTAGTCGTGATATGACGATCGGCATACTTAAAGGTGGGTTTAGCACCAATGTTTCGCGGCGTTACAAACTCTTGGGGCTGCTCAAAGCTATAATACCCTGACAACATAGTTGTGTAGGGTATAATTATTGGAACTTAAAAAAAGTGAGTATTAGTTTTTTTAGAATTATTATATCTTTAGCCGCCTAAAAGTATGCATCACACATGCGAATTTATTTTTCAGAATTCTCAGATAACCTGACCATTAGTTTTTCAAAATAAAAAATCTCCGGAGACTAATGACGTCGGCATATTTATTTCTTTCAAAAAATAATATGAGGAAGACTTCTTTTTGGAAAAAATTTCCAAGGACTTAGAATTGATTTTTTCTGTGGACAAAATACTTATGTTGACGTATATATGATTGAAAGTAATAACTCAGATCTGTGTATCTATTTCAATTTGAAGAAATACCTCTGGACGTAGTGTTTTAGAAAAATCCTTCGTCTCTGAGAAAAATACAATCCTATCAAAGGTACTCTGATTCAGGCATAAGTATCGGTTCTAGTCTACAGAAAAAATAGTTTTCTATTGAAAAAATACTCAGGCCAGCGTATGAACAATACATCAGCTTTTTCTATTGAATAAAAATCCTCAAGTCTGAGTATCGATTTTTTCTTGAGAAAAATAGTTAATCATCAATCCTGAAAATTAATTTTCCAAATCACACTCCATTTGCCTAGAAACCGATTTTTCTATAGTTAAGAATTCCTCAGACCTGAGAATCGGCCTTTTTAATAGAAATAGAACTGAAGCTCAATTATTTTACCGTTATGTGTACTGATTTAAATCCCCCTATTTGTTTTGAACAATTGTTGTGTTGTTATGCTTCTTTTATTCTCTATTAAAAATAATTGTTATACGTTCAATATTCAAATTAAAAAAAAAAAATACTTTACACAACAATTGATTGGGAACACAATAGTAGCAGGTCGGTCGTTCAACAAAACTATTTCGAAAAAAATCGGATGTTGAGGTTTCACCATGACGACAATACCGAATAATAACGACACAAAAAATAAAAATAATTATTATTTTGTTATGGTCTATGGACTTGGTGTGTGTATGTGTGCGTGTGTGTTATATTTTTAATTTAGTATAAAATAATTAACCTGATTGTTTATTTACATGCGTATCAGAGTATAGAGTATATACATTATGCTAAATGTTAAATTAACCTGCCAATGGCGATGATGATGATGACGATAGAAATCAGAAACACACAACAAAAAACACTAGACAGGAAATTTCAACAATAAGTACTCTAAATAATGGCTGTACATACAGCAATTTTTTTTTTCGAAATAATAAAATTGAAATTTATCATAATTACCCTAAAATTAGATCATGTTTCGTTGGAGTGATGGAGTATTTGCGCTCTGGTCCCCTCTCGTCATTATTTTTATTTAACTCAATTATCATGTCATTTAATCTTCCTTTTGTCAAAATTGTAGTGTCTGTCTGTCGGCCTGCCCTTCTGCCTGTCCGCATGGTTATTTGTCTTCTCGTTCCCTGTGCTTTAACCCTTTTTCATATCCATGTCTTTGTGTGTTTTTTTTCGGCTTCCATTTCGTTTAGCTTTAACGCCACTTTAATATTGAATGATGAGGAGGATGATGGCATCATAAAGTGGTTCCTGTGAACTTCATAATCAACGATGATCTCAATTATCATCGACCATATCATGTCATACCATGGATGAACTATAGATCTTTTCCCTGCAGGGTAAATGAAGCCAGTTATGATGTTTTGTTTGCCAAGAAAAGAAACAAAAACCAGAAGCCGCTACAAATTGCAGGAGATTAAAATAAATGGCTAAGGCATAGCGGCGGGATATATTCTCAAAATAATTGATCTCAACTTTGGTAGATTGCTAAGGTCAGGTAGAAAAATCGCCTGTTCTACTTTTTATAGGAACAAATTATGGTCTTCCATACACTAAGCCTCTTGAGAATTCATTTATTCAGGCCCCCTGAGAATACCTTACAGAAAAAACTCAGGGTCGCAAAGTTCGAATTGTTCTATAGAAAAATGCGGACTTATCTCAAATATCATAGGTCGCCTTAGGCTGATTCTTTTCGGTTAAGGAATAATTGCAGTATATAATATTTGACCCTAATTATGGGAGATTTATAAGGCCATCAAAATGCCAACCTTTTATAGAAAAAAATTCAAGTCCTCAAATGTTGATTTTTTATAGAAAAAATTCTTCAGAGCCACTGAAATATAGAAATAAATCCACAGGATCCCGAAGTTCGACTTTTGTCAAGCCCCCTAAACAAACTTTTTTAGGAATCCCTGAAGCTTCGTTCTCTGATGTCGAATTGTTTGCTACAGAAAAAATTGTCAGGTCGTCTGACGTTGAATTTTTTTGATAAATTCTACTTCCTATAGAAAAAATGTTTAGATCCTCATTGGTTACATTTTTTCTATAGAAAAATCCTCAGTTCCTTTGAGAAACATATTTTCCGAGAGAAAAAAATCCGAGGAGTAGCTAAGATTGATTTTTTACTTTCTACTACAGAAAACCTCCTTAGGACCTTGAAGGATATTTTTTCCTAAAAAATCCTCAGATCCTTTAGGAATCCTACTTCCTACATAGAAATAGAAATCCTATGAACCAAAGGGTTGACTTTTTCTAGAGAAATAAAAGTTCTCAGGTCCGTTAAGAATAAATTGCTTCCATGTTTTCCATCACTTCCTGACGTTGAGTTATTTTCTATAGAAATAATTCTCAGATCGTCTCATATTAACTTTTTTTTTGAATTAAAAAAATTCTGGTCCCCGAAGGTTGACTTTTTTCTACAGAAAAAAATACTCAGTTCCTTGATAATAAATTTTTTTGCTATAGGTAAATTCCTCCGAACGTTGAGAATTATAAAATTCTCATAGGTCCCCTAGGAGTATTCTTTCTCATACGGAAAAAATCCTCGCTTCCATTGAGAATCTGTTTTATAAAAAATCCCCATTTTTCCAAAAATTTGTGTACCATCCTCCAACTGCATGTTCCGCACTCATAAATCTTCTACTAACAAGTGATGTGTGGTGATTGCAAAAGGAAGGTGATTACAAATTAATGTTCTAAATATATATTTCGGTATACTTCTTTAATTCCATATCTTCGTCTGCTACCTCTTCTCTTACTTGTAGGAAAATCTGACATCCATACAAAAGAAACGAATATTCTCTCTTTTTTTGAAATGTGGGTTTATATTACGTTACGGATTTGAGTATGCCATGATGATGAATCCATCATTTATTATTTTAAATTTCCTTTTGACATGAAACCCCCCACATATTACGAAGATTTATTATTATCGCAATTCAAGTGGATGGAGGGAAATTAGAATTATTCCATACAAACAACAACAATGAGAACAAAATCCAAATTTATATAGACCAAAAATTACTTGAAAACACGTCAAGTGGTTACGCATCAGCTGTTTGCAGCAATCAGCTGTCAAGTGTAAATATTCTGGACTTATGTTAATGAGAACGTAATGTAAACGTATAATTTTGTTTTAATTTGGAATTTAGAATTTAACTTCTTCAAATAAATGTTCATTTGCAAATGCAAATTTAAAATTAATTTGAATATGTATTTATAAAAAAAATGATTTGGAAACTCTTCAATTTGTTACGCACCAGCTGTTTGCAGCAATCAGCTGACAAGGGTAAATATTCTGGACTTAAGTTAATGAGCACGTAACGTAATGTAAACGTATAAATTGGCTTTGATTTGGAATAAGAATTTAATTTTTTTAATTGGAGAATAAATGGATATTATTTCATATTAATTTGAACAACTATTTATAGACAAAATTGATTGGGAAACTCTTCAAGTTGTTACGCATCAGCTGTTCGCATCAATCAGCTGATAAGGGTAAATACTCTAGGCTTACGTTAGTGAGAACGCGACTTAAACGTATAATTTAATTTTAATTTGACATTTAACAAATAATATTATCCGTAAACTGCGGAAAAAACGTTAACTTTTGAAATCGATACATTATCTATAAAAAAACATTAAGGACAGTTTCTTATATAAAAAATATTAAAAAAAAATTATCCCCTCCAAAGGAGAAAAATCCCCAAAGCAGGCAAATAATATTATCCGTAACGACCCTACTTCGAATCGCTAGTGAAATTCATAAAAAATTTATTTTTTTTTTCTTAAAAATGTTTAGAATTTTTTCTCAGGACTATTAAGAAATAGTCAGAAATATGTAAAATTATAAAAAAAAAATCCTGAGCCTCGGAATAATCATTTCAGTCAAAGAATATTTAGTTTTCCCTTTCGAATAACATTTCTCCTTACCTTGCAGCACCTATTCATGAGTTATTTCACCGCATATTTCTCATACAAAAAATCGCAACTTCCTATATTCTAATCTACAAGGGTGTGACGTCAGATTTATCAGAGCCCCGATTTCTACTCTGACTTTTAAAAATCGTTTCTTTTCTACCGGAAAAAAAAACCTTCAGATATCTTAGAGATTCTGTGATCTTCGAGAGTTGCTCAGATCTCAGAGGGATCCTCAGCATTGAGACTCTATGATGCATAGAATTTAGTTTTTCTATCGGAATAGTTCTTTTAGTCATAGAATGACTCGATTTATCTTTCGAATATAGTTCCGCTTACCTTGCAGCACTTATTGCTTATTTCATCATCACTGCCTATATGCTGATAAAAAGACCTTCCAAACCATCAGCTTCCTCCGGTCTTCGATTTCTACTTAGTCTTGAGAATCTATGTGAGCTGATAATCGTTTTTTTCTAAAGGGAAAAACACTGTGGATCTCCGAAAGATTTTAAGTATTGAGGCTCTATGATGCAGAGAATCAGGTTTTTCTATTGGAATAGTCCTTTCAGTAACGAAATGACTCGATTTCCCTTTCAAAAAGTAGTTCCGCTTACCTTGCAGCTCCTATTCATGTCTTATTTTAACACTTATTTTCCACACGGAAAATCTCAACTTCCTATAGTCAAATTTTCAATGGTGCAATGCTTATCATCACTTTCCATATCATGTGAAAAATTATTTTTCAAACCATCAGCATTCCCCGGTCTTCGATTTCTACTCAGCCTTGATAAGCTATGAGGCCTGAGAATCGGTTTTTTTTCTGAAGAAAAAACATTGGATCTCTGAGAGATTAACCGTCGGGAGAATTTATGGTGCCCGAAAATTAAGTCTTTCTATCGGAATAGTTCTTTCAGTCAAAAAAAAAAAAAAATGTTTCGTTTTCCATTTCGAAACGATAGTTCCGCTTACCTTGCAGCACCTATTCAGCACTTTTTTCATTGCATATTTCCCCTACAAAAATCTCAACTTCCTATATTCAAATATCCAAGGGTGCAATGTTTATCAGCACTTTCCATATGATGGGAAAATTCAATTTCCAAAGCATAAATCAACTACTTAAAAGGGTTATAATTCCGCCTTCTGCTGCCATTTGGTGGCCAAACGAACGAACAGCGTCTAATATTTTTTTATGAGTCATTCTTGCAATTTGCAAATGCGATTTTTTTTTTTTTTTTGTTTTGCATAATTTAAAGTTTCCTTAATAACTCAGCAGAAAAACAAGGCACTTTAATGCGAAAAAAATAAACTTATGCAAAATGTGAAAATAAAAAATTCAAAATGAAATCTGGCAGCAACAACAAAACAAATATTTAAAATTTTAATAAATGTGTGAAATTTTCCCATTATTATAGACCAAAAATACAAGGCAAAAAATAACAAAAACATTGCTCTGCCTGTCTAGTCGATTGTTGTTAGCTATCATGGTGTTGAATTAATGCTGAATTGTTGCCATTATTTTAATTTTTTTTTTTAATTTTTTTTTCTTTCGTATTTTGCTGTTCATCTTTTCTCAGTGAAAAAAAAATCCGAAACGAAACGAAAAAAATTATTCACTGTAAACTACAAAGTTTGCATGTAAAAGTATCATTTACTAAACAAATAAAAAAATCAGCACACATCGTACACCACCAACAACAGCAACAACAAAAAATTTATATTTCGATTTTATTTTCCATTAGGGTCCAAAGAAGAGCTCAGCCATATGTCTGGGCTCAACAGCTGGCAGTGGTGGTGCTAGCTAAGCAAAAAAAATTAGCAATCGTCAACTATGGTAATTGCAAAAAAAAAAAATATGTTGAGGAGCAAGTAGAAAAAAATTAACACGCCAACAAAAAAATGTTTAAATAAAGAATAATGTTAATAGCTTTTTTTGTTATCTACATACATACACATATATGCTTGACTGGTGAGAACAATAAGGCCAGAGTTCATAGCCAATAACGACAATGGATAAAGGCGTTAAGAGTTTTTGACTTTTAAAAATTGAAAAAAATAATCTTTAAATAAAACAGATGGATGATCTTTAAGTTAAGGCAGATTATCTATTTAAGTGTCAAACAGTTATCTATGCAAAAATATTTAATTAAAAATATTAAATAATTACTATTGAATAAAAATTTTTGGTCCTTCGAGATGCGCAAAAAATCATTTATATTCAATTTGAAAGGAGTTATCATCCTTTCTAGTGGTAAAAGTTCTTATGGACAATAAAAACACCTTTCCGATCAAAGAATTCCTCGATTTACCTTTAGAAAAATAATTCCGCTTACCTTGCAGCACCTATTCATGTCTTATTTCATTGCATGTTTCCCACATAAAATATACCAAATTCTTATATTTAAATGTTTGTCAGAACTTTCCATATAAAGGCAAAAATCATTTCCCAAACTATCGAATTTCTCATATCTCCGATTTCTACTCGATTTTGAGAGGCCTGAGAAAATTTTTGGTCCTTCGAGATACGCAAAAAATCATTTATATTTAATTTGAAATACCCTTTATAGTGGTAAAAGTTCTTATGCACAATAAAAACACCCTTCCGATCAAAGAATTCCTCGATTTGCCTTTCGAAAAATAATTCCACTTACCTTGCAGCACCTATTCATGACTTATTTCATTGCATATTTCCCACATAAAATATATCAACTTCTTACAATTAAATGTTTGTCAGAACTTTCCATATAAAGGCAAAAATCATTTCCCAAACTATCGAATTTCTCATATCTCCGATTTCTATTTTGAGAATTTATGAGGCCTGATAACCTACTTTTTTCGACAGAGAAAATATCTTGAACCTCCAATAACACTTGTTGTTAATATTCACTGTTTTCTATTGAATACATTCTCTGAAAAATATGGTCCTTCGAGATGCAGATTCATTTGTTAATTTGAGTATTAATTATTTAATTTGAGTAGTTAATAAAATTGATTAAGTAAATTGTCTGAAATGTTTGGTCCTTCGACATGAAAAAATATTTCGTTTCACAAGAAACTGGTATTTCTTTGATAATATTTATTACGACAGCGGAACCCAATTCGTATTTTTGGTCCTTCGATTGAGAAAACAATTCTTATTGGGATAGATAAGAAATAGTAACCTAAAACATAACCGAAATGTCATATTGAATACATTCTCTGAAAAATATGGTCTTTCGAGATACAGAAGAAATAATTATTTATTTAATTTGAATACAATTCCCATACTCGATTTTCTGTTCAGTAGTTAATAAAATTAATTAATTAAATTTTCTAAAAATTTTGGTCCTTCGACATGAAAAAATATTACGTTTCACAAAAAACTGGGATTTCCTTGATACCATACAATATTTATTAAGACAGCGGAACACAATTCGTATTTTTGGTCCTTCGACTGAGAAAACAATTCTTATTGGGTTATTTTCTCATTTGGGTTTTGCCAGTACATTGTAGATAAGAAATCGTAACCTAAAATATAACCGAAATTCCTAAAAAGAATCTTTCAATATTTACCTGGATACGGCATGAGGATAACACAAAATAAGAAGTTCAGGATATAGCGCCATTCAGCGGAAAATGGTAATACTAAAAAATTCAGGACCACAACCACTGCAAAAATTCAAGGAGAAGTTGTTTCTATGCAACAATAGATGGCAGCCGCAGAAGGTAGCCGAAAATATAGATATCAGGCAGTCTATAGCAGGTGAAATTCATACGGAATGGCAGAAATTAGCACCACAAAGAGGAAAATAGCAACACTAAATGAGCAAAGATTCCCAACCAAACAATAGAGGTCAGCACAAGAAGAAAATGGCAGTACACAAGAAAATGATGACAACACTAAATAATCAAGAACCCCAACTACTGGAAAAAATCAATGTGGCGTTGTTTATAAACAGTGATACATGGCAGAACGGCTATACTAGAAGGAATGCATTCGGAATAACAGAGGAAAATATCGCTGCAAAAAATTCAAGAAAGTGTTATTTCTAAGCAGAGATATTGGACGCCATAAGAAAACAACGCCACCTAGAAGAAAATGGCAATACTAAATAAGCAAGGACTCTAATCATACAAAATATTTAAGAAGTGTTATTTCTAGGTTAAGAGATATGACAAACACAGCACATTAAATGCATTCGGAATGGTAGAAGTCAGAGGAAAATGGCAATACTAAATTAGCAAGGAATGCAAACAACTCAAGGTGTTATTGTTTCTAGGCAATGAAAGATGGCTGCTCATCGCATCACCTAGAGCAGGCTACAGCAGACAAAAAATAGAATAAACACAACGAAATGATTAACGAAAGTAACACAGGGACTAATCGAGGAAGATGGCGATGATTTGTTGAATCTCGGCAGCAATAGGATAACATAAAATAGAAATGAAAGAACATAACGCCACCCAGATGAAATGACAACAGTAAATAATCAAGGATCTCAACCTTTTGCGGTGATTGAGTTAATATCTGAATTCTTCAAGGCAATTTGGTCCTTCGACTTACCAAAACAATACTGCATCGTTAGGGGTATAATATTTTTAAGCAATTTTAACCATTCATATTGAGAAAAAGGTAAGGATATGAAGAAATAGTCATGTGAGATCTCAAGAAATGGTCCTTCGATCATTCGATTACTTTCAAGGTATGGGGAGAGACTACACAGAACCCTTATACAAATAAATTCTGAATTCTTCTCCCTAAAATTATCCGATTTTTTTTAACTGGTTGAAACAGGAGCTTTTGCGGATTTAATGAACATAATAAGATTGTAATTCATTTTTAAGCAAATTTGGTTCTTCGACTGACCAAAAAACTCCCGAATTTAACAAATTGGTTCCTTCGACTGGTCAGCAATCTTCCGAATTATAATTATGGTCACATTTGTAATTATTATTCATGTAACTGAAAATTAATTAGAGTGCAAAATTCTCGCTTGACTTCTTAATTTTTTCAAATTTCAACGTCGAAATATCTGATGGCATTACCAAAAAACTGGTAAAATCTGACCATAAGTATCCAATGTTGGCAACTTTCAATATTATTGTCGTAACGGAACATTGGCGATTCTGCTAAGTGATTTCAAGCATTCACTAAAATTTTTGTTCTATGTATCAGTTAGTTTCTTCTTCTGCCTGGCAACGGAATCTACATATTTTTTTTTTCAAAAATGAAATTCAATCTACTTGTTTATATTTGAAACTGAAAAAAATGTATCAATACAACTAAACGCTCCCTTCTTCCTTCAGACCTGCAAAGCTATCATCACTTAATCATCGATCGGTCGATCAAGCGGCAATAAATTCTCAGGCAACACCACCATATGGTTTATCTACGTCATGGTTATGTTGGTGATTGTGCTGTTGTTGTTGGTTTCTTGTCAATTTATTGAAAACAATTAAATGAAAATTAATTTGACAAGCATAAACACAAAATAAAAAAAAAAATAAAAAATACCACAGCGGGGTGTTTTGAGTAATAGGGAGGGAGAGAGAGGTTAACATCCACAAATCATAAACATTTGTTAAATAGCATCAAACAACCAATTGGAAAAAAATGTTCTTATTTTCTTTCTGATAGTAAAAATGCATTGCATTTCAAATATTTTTTGGGATTCTTTATTTTTCACCACAAATAAATTTCCAATTAAATTCCCATTTTCCTCATTTGTGTTTCCTGCATTACAAGCAACAAAACTGTTTTTGTTTTTTATACTTTTTTAAATTAAACTTTGTGGGCTTTCGGATTTTTTTTTTTTTTTTTTTTTTTTTTGGGTGGGGAGCCTTTTTGAAAATCATCATCAAATGAATAAACCTTGTCCCTTCTTTGAAGTGTGTGTGTGTGTAGTTGTGTCTTGTTGCCGTCTCTGGGAATTCTTGTTTGGAGTATTCCCTCGCTGATTCCATTTTTATTGGATTCTTGTTGAAATCCATTGCATTTAATTAAAACTGAACATAAATTGTAGGCTATAGAAGAGTACAGGGCAAAAAGGGTGTGGGGCAAAAGGAAAGATGGAATTTTTTTTTAAAGAATTAATAAAATATATTAAAATGTTGGAAATCTGAATAGAAAATTTTAATAATTTTTTTTAATAAATTATTTTGCCTCGAAGGACTATTCCTTAAAATAACGAGGGTTTAAAAGAGGTCGAAGGACCATTTTAAAAATCGATTTTAATCGCTTTTAATCTTATTCCCCTCAATTCATATTTTTTCCAAAGGACTTACTAATTTGTAGTGCCTAGAAGGACCATTTCTAAAAACAAATTTGTTTTGAAACATCTCGAAGGACCATTTCATATTTTTCCTTCACTTCTTAAGTCATATGGTCCTCGAAGGACCATTTCCAGAACTACCTTATTTGAAAGATATAAATCCAGTCGAAGGACCATTTCCTCTCCTGTCATATTTTCAGAAATATTTTTTAACACTTTTAACTACCTCGAAAGACCATTTCCAGAAGAGGTTTATTTTGAAGATTTAATTCATCCCTTCCCATCGCATGAACGACTGACGCCAATGGTCAACGACAAATCCACCATTGACCAGGATAACTTTATAACTGACACAAGATCAGCAGTTAAAGTCGGAAAGGATTTCTCTGAGCCCTTTAATACCGAACAAGGATTCAGACAAGGTGACAGTTTGTCACACGACAAACTTGTCGAGGATTCAGACAAGGTGACACTTTGTCGTGTGACAAACTGTCACCTTGTCTTAATCCTCGTTCGATATTAAACGGCGAGAAAGGCCGAGAGTTCCTTTCCGACTTTAACTGCTGATCTTGTGTCAGTTATAAAGTTATCCTGGTCAATGGTGGATTTGTCATTGATCATTGGCGTCAGTCGTTCATGCGATGGGAAGGGATAAATTAAATCTTCGAAATAAACCTTTTCTGGAAATGGTCCTTCGAGATAGTTAAAACTGTTAAAAAAATAGAAATTATCCTTCTGAAAATATGGCTAGAGAGGAAATGGTCCTTCAACTGGATTTATATCTTCCAAATAAGGTAGTTCTGGAAATGGTCCTTCGAGGACCATATGACTTAAGAAGTGAAGGAACAAAGCGTATTAAAAATATGATATGATCCTGCTGGAAAAGGTCATACGAGAGGCAAAAGTGAACAGAAATGGCACTCTGTACACCAAACAACACATGTTACTCGCCTACGCGATGACTTCGACATAATGGGTCGAACACTGAGAGCGGTAACAGCCACCTTTGAACTAATTGAGAAGGAGTCTGCCAAATTGGCCGAGAAGACCAAGCTGATGGCATCAACGCGCAAGGCGTCCAGTAGACTCGGACCAATTGTGGAACTTGAGAACTACAGCTTCGAGGTAGTCAAAGATTTTATATACCTTGGTACCGCCACAAATAAAACGAGTGACATCAGTTTTGAAATTCGAAGAAGGATTGTGATGGCCAACCGGTGCTACTATGGTCTGAGCAAACAACTCAAAAGCAAGGCCACCTCCCGCCAGACCAAACTCACACTCTACATGACGTTGATACTACCCGTGCTGTTAAATGGATCTGAAGCATGGGTACTTGAGGTTGCTCATGGAGTGTTTGAGAGAAAAATTATCCGAAGGATCTCCGGGCCGATCTGCGTTGACGGTGAATATCGCCGTCGAATGAACCATGAGTTGTACCAGCTATTCTCGGATATCGACATTGTTAGACGTATTGAGCTGCAGCGACTACGTTGGCTAGATCATGTTGTGAGAATGGATCAAGATGCCCCAGCCCAGAAGGCATATAAAACCGAATCAGCTGATGGTTTACGCAGAAAAGGGAAGGCCACGAATAAGATGGAAAGACCAAGTGGAAGAAAACATTGCCGAATATGGTCTTTCAAATTGGAAAACCTGCGCAAAAGACCGACGCGCCTGGAAATCTTTTTTAAGCTCGGCTTATGGTTCAGTCACAAGCCAGCTAAGCATCCCGACGGACTATTTCGTATAACGAAAATCTCTCCTTCCAAATCATATTTTCAGGATGATAATTCGCAATTTGAAATAATTTTAATGACCTCGAAGGACCATTTCCTGAATTAGTTTGCTTCGATGATTTAAATCAAGTCGAAGGACCATTTTTTATATCGATTTGAATTTTTGTTTCTGTGTGTTTCTGACCCACGGATCTAAAACACTTTTACTGTGGGAAAAAACTTGGACCCAAGGGTATCGGCGATTTTTTTTATAAAAAAAAAAACTCGAACCAAGGACTTCGGCGATTTTTTTTTTCTATAGAAAAATAATGGCCCAAGGGTCTTGGCGAAAAGAAAAAAACTTGGCCCAAGGCGAATTTGTTTCTATAGAAAAACTTGGACCCAAGGGTATTTCGGAGGACACAATTTTTGTTTCATATTGCATCACTCCCATTCCGATTCCCCTTTGCTTAACATATGTTCGTATATATTTGTTGTGGACATTCCCCGTTCTGTTTGTTTTTCGCACACACTATGTCAGCCAGGCCCGACAACAAATTTATTGTTCGGCAATTTTTTATTTGTTTTTATTTTTAAAAATAAATTCGAAATGGCAAAACAAAATAAAAAAACTCGCACAAATTTATTTCATGAACAAATACATCATTTGGAATATGAATCATTTTTTTGGTTTTAAAATCTTTTTTTTATTTCTAAATTAAGAAATTTTCAACACTTCTTGATTGGAATTGTAAAAACGAATGTTTTTTTCTTTGGAGAAATTTTGTATGTAGTTGTCAATGTGTGTGTATGTGGGTTAATATGTTGAAGTGGATTTCTGTACAAAACATCGCCAAAAACAGCAATTTCGAATTTGTTTGATGTTTTCATTATTTATTGAGTGTATTCAAATAATGAAGTCATTGTTTTCGCACAATGATTCATTTAAATAATACTCGACACAAGTTTGTTTGAATTTTTGTTTGGTTAATAGATGTTTAGGAGCGCTAATTTTTAGACCAATAAAAAAATTAAATAAAAAATATTTTTTTATACTTGGACAGACATAATTTTTTGGGTGTATTTGTTGGTCCTTCGACTGCCGATTTTTTTTTTTTCTATAGAGGCTTGGCTCACGTGAGAGGCTTGGCTCAAGTTTTTTCAATAGAAAAAAATTCGTGAGAGCCTTGGCTCAAGCTTTTCTCTACAGAAAAAAATTCAAGTTTTTTCAATAGAAAAAAATTCGTCGAGACCCTTCGGGTCAAGTTTTTTTCTATAGAAAAAAATGCGTCGAGACCCTTCGGGTCAAGTTTTTTTCTATAGAAAAAAATGCGTCGAGACCCTTCGGGTCAAGTTTTTTCAAGAAAAAAATGCCTTTGGGTCAAGTTTTTTCCATAAAAAAAAATCCGAAGACCGTTGGGTCAAGTTTTTTCTATAGAAAAAAATGCGTCGAGACCCTTTGGGTCAAGTTTTTTCTATAGAAAAAAATGCGTCGAGACCCTTTGGGTCAAGTTTTTTCTATAGAAAAAAATGCGTCGAGACCCTTTGGGTCAAGTTTTTTCTATAGAAAAAAATTCTCCAGACCCTTGGGTCAAGTTTTTTCTATAGAAAAAAATGCGTCGAGACCCTTCGGGTCAAGTTTTTTTTCTATAGAAAAAAATGCGTCGAGACCCTTTGGGTCAAGTTTTTTCTATAGAAAAAAATGCGTCGAGACCCTTTGGGTCAAGTTTTTTCTATAGAAAAAAATGCGTCGAGACCCTTTGGGTCAAGTTTTTTTCTATAGAAAAAAATTCTTCGAGACCCTCAGGGTCAAGTTTTTTTCTATAGAAAAAAATTCGTCGAGACCCTCAGGGTCAAGTTTTTTTCTATAGAAAAAAATGCGTCGAGACCCTTTGGGTCAAGTTTTTTTCTATAGAAAAAAATTCGTCTAGACCCTTTGGATCAAGTTTTTTTCTATAGAAAAAAATTCGTCGAGACCCTTTGGGTCAAGTTTTTTTCTATAGAAAAAAATTCGTCGAGACCCTTTGGGTCAAGTTTTTTTCTATAGAAAAAAATTCGTCGAGACCCTTTGGGTCAAGTTTTTTTCTATAGAAAAAAATTCGTCGAGACCCTTTGGGTCAAGTTTTTTCTATAGAAAAAAATTCGTCGAGAGCCTTGGCTCAAGTTTTTTTCTATAGAAAAAAATTCGTCGAGAGCCTTGGCTCAAGTTTTTTTCTATAGAAAAAAATTCGTCGAGAGCCTTGGCTCAAGTTTTTTTCTATAGAAAAAAATGCGTCGAGACCCTTTGGCTCAAGTTTTTTCTATAGAAAAAAATTCGTCGAGAGCCTTGGCTCAAGTTTTTTCTATAGAAAAAAATTCGTCGAGAGCCTTGGCTCAAGTTTTTTCTATAGAAAAAAATTCGTCGAGAGCCTTGGCTCAAGTTTTTTCTATAGAAAAAAATTCGTCGAGAGCCTTGGCTCAAGTTTTTTCTATAGAAAAAAATTCGTCGAGAGCCTTGGCTCAAGTTTTTTCTATAGAAAAAAATTCGTCGAGACCCTTTGGGTAATGTTTTTTTCTATAGAAAAAAAATCGTGAGACCCTCAGGGTCAAGTTTTTTCTATAGAAAAAAATCGTGAGACCCTCAGGGTCAAGTTTTTTCTATAGAAAAAATTCGTGAGACCCTCAGGGTCAAGTTTTTCTATGGAAAAAATTTAGGATCCCTAGGTTAATTTTTTCTATTTTTTTTAATTTTCAAAATTTAGTTTTGAATACTTACTCCTGCCCGTTGTCGTATCAAATGTACTGCCACTGCCGGCGCTACACATACTCGTCTGCAACACCTGTACCGGATGATTTTCGTCCATAACATAATCCTGCTGCTGCTGATAACAATGACTGTTCGTGCCCTGTTGTTGGGCAGCTCGACATTGAGCTGCCGCCTGAGCGGCTGCTGCCATATCGTATTGTATTGCCTTTTGTTGATAATCCAGGAAGGCATCGTCACGTTCACCCCTTAGGCATGAGGCGAAACCTCTCGAATTGGAGGATCTTCGCTGGCCATGAGGCACAGCCAAAGCTGTGGCATCTTTTTCCAGCGATCGACAATAGAGATGTGTTGTTGTCGTCCTCTGCAGTGACTGAGATTTATTTGGTGTATGCGAGTGGTGGGGGGAGCCATGCGGATGGCTGTGTGTACCATCAGCCCCACCACTGCTGTATTCTATGGGAAGGGGTGATGTCAGCGTCACTTCACTGTGAATTATGTGTAATGGGGTGACAGCTAGGGCGGCAGCAGCCGATGATGATGAAGATGGTGTGGCATTGCGCTTTTCATCGGAGGGTGGTATTGCTACGCAGTTCATTGTTGGTTGATTGGTGTTTTTTTCTTAAGGGGAGAGGTGTGGGGTTTTTTCTCCTCCTTATTTTTTTTTGGTGTATTGTCGGTGAGTTATTTATGGTTTTGTTGTTGTATTTTTTTGGTATTTATTTTTTGTTGTTGTTGAGATTATTTGAGTTGTTTTGGTATTTTTGTTGAGTTGTTTTTTTTTTGGTTTTAAATTAACTTGAATAAATAATTGATTTTTTTTTAATACTAAAATTTTTGATTTTTTTTAAGTAAACATTTGGTGGCAGTGTTGTTTTCGAATATTCGTTTCAATTTATTTTGTGGTTTTATTTGTTTTTTTTTGTGGTATTGCTTCGGCTTCCTTTAAAAAAATGCACCTTTATTTGTGTTGTTGTAAAACGGTTGAATTCCAGCGTCCTAAACCATTTTGTAGAAATACAAATTTGCTGTAAAAAATTGAAGTTCAAGGTAAATTTAAAAAAAAATCCCAAATTTTATTCTAAATTGCTTTACCAAGTTGAGATGTTGTTGCTTTGCAAAAAGTATTCGGTATCAAAAATTTATAATTCGATCTGAATCACACACACCTTCTCACCCATCCTCATTAAATTAACATTTAGCTATTCAATGATTTCAACACTTCAATTAAGAAAATTGTGTTGTCGGGTTAGACAACCACTGAAAATGATATTGTTTGAATATTTAAGAGAGGGTGGAAGGGGTGGAAATTGGAAAATTGGTATTGAAAAAAAAATTCTAAAAATATCACCTCACACACATACACCTTGTTAAATATAAACCAATTGAGGAAAGAACTACACAAACTATTTTATTTTGCGGTTTCTATACGATCTGATGAGTAAGATATGGGCTAACGGGCTGACAGCTAGATGAACGTTAAAAAATATATATATATTTTTAAAATACCCTTGGTTCCAATTTTTTCTATAAAAAAAATTCATTGAGACCCTCAGAGAGTCAAGTTTTTTCTATAGAAAAAAATTCATCGAGACCCTCAGAGGGTCAAGTTTTTTCTATAGAAAAAAATTCGTCGAGACCCTCAGAGGGTCAAGTTTTTTCTATAGAAAAAAATTCATCGAGACCCTCAGAGGGTCAAGTTTTTTCTATAGAAAAAAATTCATCGAGACCCTCAGAGGGTCAAGTTTTTTCTATAGAAAAAAATTCATCGAGACCCTCAGATGGTCAAGTTTTTTCTATAGAAAAAAATTCGTCGAGACCCTCAGAGGGTCAAGTTTTTTCTATAGAAAAAAATTCGTCGAGACCCTCAGAGGGTCAAGTTTTTTTTATAGAAAAAAATTCGTCGAGACCCTCAGAGGGTCAAGTTTTTTCTATAGAAAAAAATTCGTCGAGACCCTCAGAGGGTCAAGGTTTTTCTATAGAAAAAAATTCGTCGAGACCCTCAGAGGGTCAAGGTTTTTCTATAGAAAAAAATTCGTCGAGACCCTCAGAGGGTCAAGTTTTTTCTATAGAAAAAAATTCGTCGAGACCCTCAGAGGGTCAAGTTTTTTCTATAGAAAAAAATTCGTCGAGACCCTCAGAGGGCCAAGTTTTTTCTATAGAAAAAAATTCGTCGAGACCCTCAGAGGGTCAAGTTTTTTCTATAGAAAAAACTTCGTCGAGACCCATAGGGTCAAGTTTTTTCTATAGAAAAAAATTCATCGAGACCCTTGGATCAAGTTTTTTCTATAGAAAAAAATTCATCGAGACCCTTGGATCAAGTTTTTTCTATAGAAAAAAATTCATCGAGACCCTTGGATCAAGTTTTTTCTATAGAAAAAAATTCATCGAGACCCTCAGAGGGTCAAGTTTTTCTATAGAAAAAAATTCGTCGAGACCTATAGAAAAAAATTCGTCGAGACCCTTGGGGTCAAGTTTTTTGTTTTTCAATTTGAAATGCGAAAAAAATCATTTACCCCAAAAGCTAATGAACTTTTTAGGAAGCTTTTGCATATAAAGGCTTAATTAAAATCCAGAACACATTGACAAACCTCAACTAAGGGTTGGAAGAGTGGAGGGAGGGAGGGTCGTTCGTTCTCCGGGTATTCATATTCAAATATTGTTCGGTGGATACGCAACAAAAACAACAAAAATCTTTGTGAAGCGCAGCGAACAGAGAAATCCATTGAAGCATCAGAGAGACACGACAAATGAATGGACAGGCCAACAACAACAATCAACGTTACAGTGTTTCACATGACGCATGAAGCAAACAAATAACTTCCACACACACCTGTACGCGTGTGTGTGTGTTTAACGTATGTAAATTCTTTTTGAGGTATGACGAATAATGGTTGACGGATTATTAGTGTAGCACATCGTATGGCAGAGCTGAAAAGCCCAGCTATGACCGGAGCTGCCTTGGAAAATTTTTTGTTCGGTTCGGTTGCCTGTTTGATTGGCCAACTTTTTACAAAATGTTGGCAGCAACAACGCACTTTTTTCAACGTTTTGAAAAAAGAAGTTCTACCATCAAACGGTACAACATTCATGTGTGAGGCAAGCGGACATGTAAATAAACCAAGTAATAAAAAACAACAACAACAAGACACCTTAAGAAGTGTTAGCCAAGTTAGAAGTGGGTAAATGTAAGTCAAGCAAGTCACTTCAAGAAGCTCTACAAAAAGCAGAAGTGGCAGGGTAATCAAATAGGAAAATACAGCTAGGCATAGAGAACGCTTCAAGTCATAAGCTGGCAAATGAATGTGGATTAAGTAGACAATGCGGATATGTAAAGGCAAGAACAATAATTGTTAACTCAGTGCAACAAAGTGTTGAGTGAGAGAACTTGGCTTAGAGGCACTGGGGGAGAAAGAAAAAATAATTTTTTAGAAAAAAACTTGAGCCAAGGCTCTCGACGAATTTTTTTCTATAGAAAAAACTTGACCCAAAGGGTCTCGACGAATTTTTTTCTATAGAAAAAACTTGGCCCAAAGGGTCTCGACGAATTTTTTTCTATAGAAAAAACTTGACCCAAAGGGTCTCGACGAATTTTTTTCTATAGAAAAAACTTGACCCAAAGGGTCTCGACGAATTTTTTTCTATAGAAAAAACTTGACCCAAAGGGTCTCGACGAATTTTTTTCTATAGAAAAAACTTGACCCAAAGGGTCTCGACGAATTTTTTTCTATAGAAAAAACTTGACCCAAAGGGTCTCGACGAATTTTTTTCTATAGAAAAAACTTGACCCAAAGGGTCTCGACGAATTTTTTTCTATAGAAAAAACTTGTCCTAAGGGTCTCGACGATTTTTTTCTATAGAAAAAACTTGACCCAAAGGGTCTCAACGAATTTTTTCTATACAAATTTTTTTACTAAAAAAAATTTAGGCTTTAAAAAGATGTCGTTAATTTTTAAAAATATTTTTTCTACAACTAAAATCACACGACACCATGGAATAAGAATATCAAAAAAGAGGAAACAACAGACACACAAAAATTCCATTGTTGGCACCAAAACCGGCAAATCATTACACCAAAAAAGGAAACCTCATAAAGACTGGGTACGTTAAACGTTTTTTTCTGTTTTCTACCCCGGCAACTTCTCCACTACATAAGTCTGTGTGTTGTATTGGCCAAAAACTACAATTACCAAGTATTTTTTTTAAACAAAAGAAGAATATGAAACAAAAGTCCGGCGGAAGTTTGTGGTTGTTGGGAAAAAAATCAAGAATCCCAAAAAGGGGAATACGCAGAAAAAAACGTTTACAACAACGACTAGCCAGTCAACCAACAAACTTTAAATCCAAGTAGAAAAGAAAAAAAATCCAACAAGAAATGAGCAACAAAATTACACATCGGATAAATGTATGAATGAATGAATGTCCGAAGCTTGAATGAAGCTAAGAAAAAATGTACAACAACAGCAAATTGTTGGAATGAATGTAATGCAATATGCGGTCAATTATAGAATGATTGAAAATTCCAAGCAATGTTGTTGTTGGTGTTGCTTTGGCATAATTATATAATATGAATGAAAATAATCTGAGGATAAAGATGACACGACAATACATCAGGAACCGGAATAAAATAAAACAATTTTTTTTTGTAATTATTTTTGGAAAATATTTCAGAGATTTAGAAAGTCCTCAGATTTAAGCGAAAATATTTTTTGAATTTTTTTGGAATTAATTTCAAAGGCAAAATTAGCAGAAACAAAATTATCACCTAAAAATTTTTAGCTTCGGAAAAAATAATCTCCTTCCAATTTTTTGGGGATATCACTGAAACTTGATCAGATAGATGTACTTAATCTACTATATATGAAAGGCCAGAGAACCTACCTCACAAATAACATTTATTTCATACAGATATACCAATTACTTTAAAAGTTGTAGGTTCTCGAAAATCATAACAAAAATATTTACAAAATTCAAAAATTTTTTTGAACTCTCAAATTTTCGAAAATATTACTGAAATTTTTGCGGATCAATAACAATTTTCTGTCATAATTGGAAGCTTATAGTATTAACTTATCCTAAAAAAATTATTTCATCAATTTATACCGATTACTTCAAAAGATATGATGTGCAGAATACGATTACTCGAAATTTCTATACATGGTCAAATTTTGCGTATTTATGAATTTTTGTTCATATCTATAGAATTTTTCAGGATCATAATAATTCTTTTTTTGTGATTGTAAAGATATAGTATTGAACTACTCCGACCAGTTTATTTCATATCGATATACCGATTACTCCAAAAGTTATGACCTTTGGAAGGTGGTTACCAAAATTTTCCAAAAAGGATAAAAATTGGGTATTTGTGCAGTTTTTGCAATATATTTTGAATTTTTTAATAAATGTAATAATTTGGACTCATAATTTTTTATATGTAGTAATAAGCATTACAAATTAACTTATTTCATCAAGATATACCGATTACTTCAAAAGTTATGGCCTTTGGAAAACGATTACCCAAAATTTCCAGAAATTTAAAAATTTGGGTATTTATGATTTTTTTGCCACATCTCAAAAATTTGCAGAGGCGCATAACAAATTTTTCTTATGGCTTTAATGATGTAGTAATAAGCTATAAAAATCAAATTGTTTCATGAAAATCTACCGATTACTTTACATGATATGGCCTCTAGAAAATGATTACCCAAACATTTTCAGAAATTGTAAATTTTGGTTACTTTTGATTTATTGGCAATATCTTTGGAATTTGTTTTGGTCTATTACAATTTATTATCATAATTGTAAATATAACGCATTAAAGTATGCAAATCAACTTGTTTCATCTTGATATACCGACTACTTATAAAGTTATGAGACTTAGAAAATGATTACCCAAAATTTCCAGAAATTTTAAAATTTTGATATTTGTTATTTTTGGACCATATCTATAGAATTTGTTCCGATCCATAACAATTTGTTATGATTTTCATTCAAGATATTGCATTAAGCTATCCAAATAAACTTATTTTATCCAGAAGTACCGATTACTTTAGAAATTACGACCTTTAGTATATGATTATTCAAAAATTTCCTGAAATTGTAAAATTTCTGTAGTTATATTTTTTTGCTCATATCTCCAGAATTTGTACGGTTCCATAACAATTACTTCTAACGAATCCGAAGACATAGTATTAAGCTACCCAAATCACTTTATTTCATTAAGATGTACCGATTACTTTAGAAGTTAGGACCTTTAGAAAATGATTACCAAAAATTTCCTGAAACTGTAAAATTTGGGTAGTTGTGCCTTTTTGGTCATATTTCAAGAATTTGTTCAGATCCATAACAATTATTTCTTACGAATCCGAAGACATACTATTGAGCTACCCAAATATTTTTATTTTATCAACATGTACCGATTACTTTAGAAGTTACGACCTTTAAAGCATGATTACTCAAATATGTCCAGAAATTGTTAAATTGGGACATTTGTGCGTTTTTAGTCAAATCTCTAGAATTTGTTCAGATCCATAACAATTACTTCTTACGAATCCGAAAACATACTATTGAGCTTCCCAAATCACTTTATTTTATCAAGATATACCGATTACTTTATATGTTACGACCTTTAGAATATGATTACTCAAATATTTCCAGAAATTGTTAAATTGGGATATTTGTGCTTTTTTGGTCATATCTCTAGAATTTGTTCGGCTCCTTAGCAATTTCTTCTCATGATTGAAAATACACAGTATTTAACTACACAGATCAATTTATTTCATTACGATATACCGATTACTTCACAATATATCACCGTTAGAAAGTGATTACTCAACATTTGAACGAATTGTAAATATTGGGTATTTTTTGAATTTTTGGTCATATCTTTGTGATCTACTCGGGTCTATTACTATTTCCTGTCACAGTAGTTGATATAAGGTATACAAATCAACTTACTACATTATAATATACCGACTACTTAACAAGTTGTGACATTTGGAAAGTGGTTACCTAAATTGCCTTGGAAATTGTAAAATTTGGATATTTTTTGAATTTTTGGTCATATCTCTGAAATTTGTTCTGTTCTATAAAAATTTCTTATTATGATTGAAAAAACATAGTATTTAACCACACAAATCAGTTTATTTCATCAGGAAGTACCGATTACTTTAGAAGTTACAATCTTTAGAATATGATTACTCAAAATTTCCTGAACTTGCAATTGAGGGTTTGTGAAGGCCATAACTTTGAAAGTAACCGGTATATCTTTGTCAAATAAATTGATTTGTATAGCATAAACCTTTGTCTGCAATATAATTCAATATTTTATGATTGTGTCTTGTCAAATTTCAGAGTTATTGGCAAAAATTAGTAACGGCGCAAATTTTGGAAACTTTCAAATTTCTTTGGTAACCATTTTCTTAAGGCCATAACTTTGGAAGTAACCGGTATTTCTTTGTCAAATAAATTTATTTGCAATCTATTTTGTGCCACAGTCTGTCTTAAATAAAATTAAAATGTTGGCCATAGTGTATTTTCAAATTCCAGAGTTATGGGCAAAAATTGGCAACGGCGCAAATTTTGAAAATTTCTTTGGTAATCATTTTATTAAGGCAATAACTGTGGAAGTAATCGTTAGATCTTTGTCAACTAAATTGATTTGTAAAGCATAAACCTTTGTCTGGAATATAATTCAATATTTTATGATTGTGTCTTGTTAAATTTCAGATTTATTGGCAAAAATAACAACTGCACAAATTTTGGAAACTTTCAAATTTCTTTGGTAACCATTTTCTTAAGGCCATAACTTTGAAAGTATTCGGTATATTTTAGTGAAATAAATTTATTTGTATAGCATACACCTCAGCCTTCAATATTATTAAATATTTTATATATGTGTCTTTTCAAATCCCAGAGATATCTGCAAAAATTAGTAACTGCAAAAAATTTGGAAATTTTAAATTTCATTCGCAATAATTTTTCTGAACCCATAACATTGAATGTAAGTGATACTAGTTAACAAAATAAACTGATGTGGAAAGCTTAGACCTTTATCTAAGATATTTTGTATAAATTTAGCTAAAATAGCGGAACCAATTCCTATGTTATATTCAAAATTTTATATATACTTTATTTTTCGAAAGTTTTCCTTGATCATTTTTTTACTCAATTTTGACATTTCATTTCTTCATATCCCGCCAATTATAGTTTCATTTTTATATTTCTAGGAATTACTACTCCTCTACAATTTCGTTTTGGTTTTAACATTTGTGGCAGATAATGGAGGCTAATTTTACACTTGTTTTAATTTTAACACCACCACAAGAAAGACAAAAAGAAAAAAAAACACAAATTTTCAGTTTCCTCATTGGAGTCTTGCTCAACAAAGTGTTACGCTTGAGGCATAAAATTTTCCCCTAAATTTAGAGAAGCAGAGATTTGTAATGTTGCCAAAAAATTAAAGGGAAAAATGTGGTGGGCCAATAAAACCTAGCAGCTCCCTTTAAAAATGATTTTCATGTCTTCTTTTCCATTTTTATGACAAATGTCATGAACTTGAATTTTTTTTCTTGGAGTTACGACAAAAGACAAACCCCAAAAAACATCTCTAGAATACCCATAATAATATGAAGAGATCCAAGAAACTTGAACTGTTTGAAAACGGCACTGTGCGCGGCTGGTTGGCGGCCTGGCAGCCCGCCTATGGCTGCCGGGTACTTCCATAGGTACTACTTTATGTAGGCTATTGAACTTGATGTGATGATGATAATACACACACACAGAGCAAGTACCCGAGTAGTTCTCTTAAGTTACGTGCCATTTAATATGTTTCTTTTGATGTAGAAAACAGACAACGATGACGAATAACGATGAATGGATAAACGGAAAGACTAACTGACTGACTGTCAGACAGACGGACGGACGGACACAGACATACATTGGCTGTTTTCCTCTCCGTTTCTGTAGAAAAAAAATGAATTAAAACGATGATGATATTGCGTTTTTCTGAAATAATGCCTCATAGCCAGCCTCCTCATCATCATAATAAGGAATGAGTTCAGTTTTTGTTCATGTCTGTCATGTTCCACAATTCCCTTCCGTCTGATGTCCAACCGCCATCCGCCGTCTGTCAAAGGCGTAAAGTTGTCACTCACATTTTGAAAATGCGACAAAATGTTTTTTTCTTCTTATATAGAATATTTTTTTCGAAATTCGTATTGGATGATGTATGAATGATTGTTGTACTGGAAATATTTTCTAGATTGTGATTTCAAAACACATCATGTCATCTCTGCTTAGAATGTGTTGAACAAATGTTTGAAAAAAAAAAACGCCTACAGAATATTTTTTTTTTGTATTGCTGTCACATTTCACTCCAAGTTTTTTTTCAACTTTTTTCGATTGATTATGAATTTGATTTTTCTTAAATTGAAGCAATAATCTTGTTTTTCTTTTTTAAGAATGAAAACGATTTAAGATTGAAATCATTAGACAAATAAAAAATCCCCAAAAGGGGAACATCCGCCTTCTACCCACAAAATCAACAAAATTATTATTTTTAAGCCAAAACAGATTTCATCATCAAAGCAATGTTCATTTGATTGATCTGAAATAAATTGTTTGGAAAATTAATATCAAACATTTTGGCCATACAGAAATGTCGTCTACTTCAAAAGTTATGGATTCCAGAAAATGATTGCAAACATTTTCCAAAATTAGCGCAGTTAAGAATTTTAGGCAATAACTCTGGAATTTGAAAGACACAATCATAAAATATTTGCTTATATTCAAGACAGATTGTTATGTTTTAGAAATAAATTTATTTCATCTATATACCGATTACTTCGAAAGTTATGGCCTTCAGAAAATGATTACCAAAGAAATTTAAAATTTCCAAATTTTGCGCAGTTATTAATTTTTGCCTATAACTCTGGAATCTTAAAAGTCACAATCATATAATATTTACTTATATTCAAGTAAGATTTTATAGATTACAAATCAATTTATTTCACAAAGATATACCGATTACTTCCAAAGTTATGCCCTTCAGAAAATGATTACCGAAGAAATTTAAAAATGTCCAAAATTTGCGCATTTGTCTTGTTTTTTTTTGCCATAACTTTGAATTTGACAAGACACAATCATAAATTATTTATATGTATTCAATACAAATGTTTATGCTTTACAAAGCAATTTATTTCACTAAAATATACCGATTACTTCCAAAGTTGTGGCCAACAGAATATGATTACCGAAGAAATTTAAAATTTTCCAAAATTTGCGCAATTAAGAATTTTTACCAATAACTTTCAATTTGAAAAGACCCAATTTCAAAATATTTAATTATATTCATGACAGAGGGTTATAGATTACAAATCAATTTTTTTGACAAAGATATACCGATTACTTCCAAAGTTATGGCCTTCAGAAAATGATTACCGAAGAAATTTAAATATGCCCAAAATTTGTGCAGTTGTCAATTTCTGCCCATAACTCTGGAATTTGAAATGACACAATCATAAAATGCTTGCTTATGTTCAAGCCAGATGGCTATAGATTACAAATAAATTTATTTAACAAATATATATCGATTACTTCAAAAGATATGATTACCGAAGAAATTTGAAAATTACCAAAATATACGCATATGTTAATTTTTTGCCTATAACTCTGGAATTTGCAAAGACACTAGGACAAATTGTTTAATTATATTTAAAATATACCGATTACTTTCAATGTTTAGGCCTTCAAAAAACCTTTACAAATAAATTTAATTTGCACATAAGATTTTAAAAAACACCGATTACTTCAAGTTAAGGAGTGAATTACAAAACAAGTTATTTCACAAAGATATACCGATTACTTCAAAAGTTAAAGCCTTCTGAACATGATTACCAGAAAAAAATTGAATTTCCCAAAAATTTGTGCATTTATACATATTTGGGTCGATAACTCCAGAAGTTTTCTCCGAGACAAATACAAAAGCGATAAAAAAATATGACATATTGTTATTGACAAATCAACTTTACTTATAACAAAATACCGATTACTTTTAAAGTTATGGCCCCTCCAAAACGATTACCAAAAAATTTTTTAACATTCTAAATGTTCATCATTTGATAATTTTTGACTGTAACTCCATTTCTTGGTCAGAGTGGATAACAAAATCTTTTAAAATTATTATGAAAAGATTTGTGCTTTCCAAAAACCAGTTATTTAATACAGATATACAGATTACTCAAAAAGTTATGGCCTCCAGAAATTGGTTAATGAATTTTTTTAGATATTCTAAATTTTGTGTACTTCTAAACTTTTTGCCATAACATTGCTATTAAAAAATAATAATAATAGCAAATCTTATATAATTGTGGAGAAGAGATCTCATAGTACCTATATCAAGTTATTTCATTCAAATATACCGACTACTTCCAAAGTTATCGTACCCAGAAAATGATTACCCAATATTTCTATAATTCGGCAATTTAGGGTACTTGTCTATTTTTGGTCATAACTCCGATATTTGTTGGGGAAACAATAATGAAAATGTTTATTATTGTAAATTGTGGGAATTATGCTTTCCAAAACAGGTTACTTTGTTAAAATATACCGATTACTTTTAAAGTTATGACAATCAGAAAATGAATGCACGAATTTTGCCATATAATGACAAATTTGCGCACATTTACATTTTAGCCATAATTACGAAACTTCTTCAGAAAAAATAATGAATTAAGGTATTATTTTGAATAGGGAGAATTATGCATTCGAAATCAAGTTATTTTGGTGGATTATACCGATTACTTTAAAACTTATGAGCATCAGAAATTGAATGCACAAAATTTTCCATTTAATGAAAAATTTGAGCACATGTAAATTTTTAGCCATATCTCTGATATTTGCTTGGGAATATAATTAATATCTATTATAATTGTAAGGTGGTGTTGTTATATAAACCCAATAAATTTATTTCATTGCAATATACCGATTACTTACAAAGTTATGGCAAAAAGAAACTGATTAACCGAAATTTTCTAAAATTTAGAAATTTCGCGTACTTACTTATTTTTGGTCATAACTTTGATATTTATTCAGAAACGATAACGAATTAATATATTATTTTGAGTGGGGAGAATTATGCTTTCAAAATCAACTTACTTCATTAAAATATACCGATTACTTTAAAAGTTATGGCAATCAGAATATCACTGCACAAAATTTTCCTTTTAATGAAAAATTAGAGCACATGTAAATTTTTAAACATATGTCTGATATTTGTTTGGGAACAATACTAAAATCTACTATATATGCAAGGAGTTAGCGTTATATAATCCAAATTAATTTATTTAATACAAATATACCGATTACTTAAAAAGTTTTGTCAAAAAGAAACTGATTACCCGAAAATTTCTAAAATTTGGAAATTTTGAGCATGTACTTATTTTTGGTCATAACTTTGATATTTGTTCTGGAGCAATTTTGAATTAATTTATTATTTTGAGTGGAGAGAATTTTGCTTGCGAAATAAACTTTCTTCACTAAAATATACCGATTACTTTAAAAGTTATGGTAATCAGAAAATCACTGCACACAATTTTCCTTTTAATGAAATATTAGAGCACATGTAAATTTTTAAACATATCTCCGATATTCGTTCGAGAACAATACTAAAATCTGCTATAATTGCAAGGAAGTATCTTAACATAATCCAAATATATTTATTTCATGAAAATGTACCGATTACTTAAAAAGTTATGGCAAAAATTTACCCGCAAATTTCAAAAATTTGGAAATTTTGCGTAGTTACTTATTTTTGGTTATATCTCTAATATTTGTTTAAAAGCAATATTGAAATCTATTATAATTATGAGCAGGAGAGAATATAGTTTCAAAATAAATTTATGTCATCAAAATATACCGATTACTTTAAAAGTTATGGTCTCCAGAAAATGCTAACACAAAATATTCCACAAACTGAAAATATTGCTCGCTTGTAAAATTGTTGGTTATATCTCCAAAATTTGTTTGGTAACAATAATAAAATTTATACTGATTGTAAAGAGGAGGTCTTATGCTTTCTAAAGCAAATTATTTATAAAAATGTACCGATTACTTTAAAAGATATGACCGCTTAAATACGATTACCAAAAAAGAATTAGAGTTGTAAATTGGGTATAAAATTAAAAATGTTTATTTTTCTGAACTTTTGAGACAATTGATGACTGATAACTATAACGGAAAATTAAATATAAATATTTGTATGACCATTTTGGTATCAATTTATAAACATTTATATGTAAATATTTATATTAAACAAATTTTGGGAAAGGCAAGTTCAAGTTGCTTTACACATTTTACTCATTTATTTTTTGTATAGATTGTTACACATTCTAAATATTTTTGTGTTCCTTATTATTTTGGTGAATGGGTGAAAGCTTTTTTTCTTTCATTCTAATATTAGATCATTGAATGATCTGCTTTCTATCCATATATTTACTTTTCATTATTTCATATTCAAAAAAATGTAAAACGCATTTAAATTACACAGATTACACAGAGTCTGCCGGACACAACTCATGTGAGATAGAAGAGATATCATACTAAAATAAACATTTATCGTCTAGAAGATTGTGGAATATTTTGTTGTTGTTATTTTGTAAATGTTTACAAAACTTTTTATGGGTTTTTGTTTTTATAAATGCAAAAAAAAAAATAGATAAACCAAAAATATAGCAGAGATTATAGAAAGTATTTATCATGGATAATTTTTGTAAACAATAAAATGGATTGTAGAAAGGAAACTTGGAAGGGGGTTTTCTCAGGCATGATTTAGAGAATTTTTGATCGAATAATAATTTATATTTTTTGTATTTATTGTAATTAATTTTAATTTATGATATAGTGTAAATAAAGCTTTAATGCGCCTAAAAGTAGGCACAAACAATTTTTTTACTTTGCAGAAAATTCCATGTAACCATTTTCTAGAGACTATAACTTATAAAGTAATCGGTACTTTTGAATGAAATAAATTTATTTTGAAAGCAAAAACCTACCTCCATAAAAATATAACAAGTTTTAATACTACTTCCGAACAAATATCAATAGATATGACCAAAAAGAAACAAGGGCACCAAAATTCCAAATTTTAGAAATTTTTCGCCAAAAGTTTAAAAGTGTTCAACATTTTGGTAAAATTTTTCGGTAATCGTTTCCAAGAGGTCATAACTTTGAAAGTACTCGGTATATCTTAACAAAATAAATTGATATGTAAATCATGGAACCTCCTTTGTACAATTAGTATATATATTGTCATCTCAATTCATCAAATTATAAAAATTATCTGCAAAATTTGAGATTTCAACAAATAATGTAATATGTAAAAAAATTGTGTAATCATTTACAGGAGCCCATAACTTTTAAAGTAATCGGTATATTGCAATGCAATAACCGGTTTAAGAAAATATAAAATCCCCTGTTAATAATTTGTTCATATTTCGTTATCATTATCTCACAAATTAATAGAGTTTCAGCCAACTGTTTCCGAGTGCTCAAAATTTTCAAAAATATTAATTTTTCGGTAACCGTTTTCGAGAGGCCATAACTCATTAAGTAATCGGTATATCTTAATGAAATAAATTGATTCGTAAAGCATGAGACGCACTCTCTGCAATTATCACACATATTCTCATTTCAACTGATCAAATTTTGAAAATTAATATAAAAATTTAGAATTATCAAAAAGTGTTTATGTTGTTGAAATTTTGCGTAATCACATTATGGAGGCCATAACTTTTGAAGTAATCGATATTTTGTAATGAAATAACCGGTTTTAGAACACACGAAATCTCCTCCTAATAATAATTGCAGATTTCTTTATCATCATTTTACAAAATAACAAAGTTCTAGCCAAAAGTTACCAAGTACTCAAAATTTACAAGATCTAAGAAAATGTCAGTAATCTTTTCCAATAGGTCATAACTCCCTAAGTAATCGGTATATCCTAATAAAATAACTTGATTCGTAAAGCATGAGACCCATTCTCTGGAATTATCACACATATTCTCATTTCAACGGATCAAATTTTGAAAATTAATAGCAAACTTTAGGAATAACAAAAATAGTCCTTTTTGTAAAAATTTTGCGTAATCATTTTATGGAGCTCATAATTTTTGAAGTAATCGGTATTTTGCCATAAAATAACCGGATTTAAAAAGGATAATACCTCCTTGTAATAATTATTGTAGATCATATTATTGCATCTTTAAAAAATAATAGAGTTATAGACAAAAGTTGTCAAGTGCTCAATATTTACAAAAACTTCAAATTTGTTGGTAATCATATTGTGGGACCCATAACTTTTAAAGTAATCGGTATATTGCAATGAAATAACTTGCTTTTGGAATCATGGTTCCTTCTGTTCATAATTATTACAGATTTGATTAATGTACCTAAACAAATAGCAGTGTTATTGCCCAAAAATAGAAGTTGCTTAAAATTTGAAATTTTTAGAAATTTTGTGGTAGTTGATTTCTGGAGGTCGTAACTTTGTAAGTAATGGATATATTGTAATAAACTAAATTGATTTGTATAGAATGAAACCCTCTCTCTACAAATATTGCATATTGTCTTACAACAGCTGATCAAATACAAGAATTAACGTCAAAATTTTTAAGCTTACACAAATATTTAAAGTGCTAGATTTTTTGTGTAATCATTTCTCATTTGGATCCCATAGATAAACAAGTAATTATTGAAAATTATGGTTGTATATATTTAGTCGAATGGGTATTTAGGGTTTATCCACATCATCCAAACAATTAGACTCCTAAAACTATGCACCACTCATTGTTGAAATATGCATAAGATATAAAAACTGTGTGATTATCTGAAGAATATGAACGATTTTTGATTTCAATAAGACAGTTAGGAGATCAAAAGTAATTGTTATTTCTGAGAATATATGAGAAATCTAGTGCCGCCTAAAGATATGCACCACTCCATAACAAAAATCACAATATCCATCAAATCATTAATCTTTCAAAATAAATACTTTATTTTATTTTTCAATCTATAAATAATGGCCAGGCAATTATTTAGACCACCTTTTAATTTTATTTTTTCTAATTGGCTCACATTCAATAAATTCTTAAACACGTTGTGTTTTTTCCCTCAATTGCTGACAAAGTACTGCAGTGAATTTCTGACAACAGGTTTACCTCTTGCTATTCAGAAATTCTTGTTTTTGTGTGTTTTTATTTTCAACATTCTGAACGTAGATAATATTTTGAAGGCTTTTTGCCTCTGAGCATGTAGACATTATGACTAGGCTTAAGTTGGGTGCATGGTACAACAGTAAGGCATCTGGCAACTTCAGTTGAGTTGTATGCTTGGCCCAGAAACTTTAAACGCATTGTAATTACATGGCTAAAGTTTATGTTTGTTGGTAACAAGTTTTTTTTCAGATTTGTTTTTATTTCTCGCTTTTCATTTACATTGCCTCCTCTCTGGTATCAAAAAACTTCAGATTGAAATCTTTATTTATTTTTACTTAAATAAATTATGCGTGAAAGTGCTGAAAACCCGCTCAAGTTGTGGTTAAGCTCTAAGGATAGCTAAAGGCCTGGAATATTAGCCATAGTTTTGCTAGCTGGGTTAATTGCTGCTGGTGATGCTCTGCAGACAGCCAGCCAGCAAGCCACCCAGACTCTTTTGTGATGTCTGAATGGCTGTTTGGCTGGCAGGAAAAATAATTTGAAAAAATATATGAAAACAATTTTCATAATGAATGTGAAAGTTGAGATTGATTAAAAATTATGTACACGTATGTTTTTAATTTTGTTGTATTTTTTTTTCTTCTTCTTTATAAATGCTGTGAAAAACATCTCAACTACTAATGGAAAAAATACACACAATGGAAATTCAGAAATGAGAAAAAAATCGTCTCATAAATTAAAAATCTATTCATGATATGTCGATGGTATTTGTTTTAAATTATAACAAATGAAACATTGTTCACAGCGGAATCGGTGGAATAATAAAGCAAAGATATCCTTGACACTTGAAATAAAGTGAATGAAAAGAGAAAAAAAAATATTTTTTCATGAATTGTAATGCCATCAGTGGCATTCATTGATAATGAATATCAATGCCGAACCAAGCTTTAGAAAGCAGCTGATCAATAGTGGTGCATAGTTTTAGGCAAAGTCCTAATTTTAATCAGATGAATTGGATAAATTGAATCCTGAAAATGTAAAGGGTTACATAAGTAAAGTATTTTTTCGTATACATCTAATTCAGCATATTTTAGACCACTTTTTGCAATTTTAGGTCCACAAAAATTGAATTCAGCAAGCTACTCTATAGATAAAAGTGAATATTTTTTAACAAAACCCATAATTCCTCTAAGTTTTTTTGTAGAAATATGCACTTCAGCGAAGATTTACTGTAGAAAAACTTAAATCAACGAAGTTTTTCAGTAGAAAATTGCAATTCAGCAAAGATTTTCTATCGAAAAACTCAAACTCAAAACTCAATGAGAAAAAAATCGTCTCATAAATTAAAAATCTATTCATGATATGTCGATGGTATTTGTTTTAAATTAAAACAAATGAAACATTGTTCACAGCGGAATCGGTGGAATAATAAAGCAAAGATATCCTTGACACTTGAAATAAAGTGAATGAAAAGAGAAAAAAAAATATTTTTTCATGAATTGTAATGCCATCAGTGGCATTCATTGATAATGAATATCAATGCCGAACCAAGCTTTAGAAAGCAGCTGATCAATAGTGGTGCATAGTTTTAGGCAAAGTCCTAATTTTAATCAGATGAATTGGATAAATTGAATCCTGAAAATGTAAAGGGTTACATAAGTAAAGTATTTTTTCGTATACATCTAATTCAGCATATTTTAGACCACTTTTTGCAATTTTAGGTCCACAAAAATTGAATTCAGCAAGCTACTCTATAGATAAAAGTGAATATTTTTTAACAAAACCCATAATTCCTCTAAGTTTTTTTGTAGAAATATGCACTTCAGCGAAGATTTACTGTAGAAAAACTTAAATCAACGAAGTTTTTCAGTAGAAAATTGCAATTCAGCAAAGATTTTCTATCGAAAAACTCAATTCAGCTAAGTTTTTCGGTAGAAAAATTCTTTTCTGCGAAGATTTTCTGTAGAAACGTGCAATTCAGCTAAGGTTTTTTCTGTAGAAAAATGCAATTCAGCGATGTTTTTCTGTGGAAAAATGCAATTCGGCGAAGATTTTTTATCGGAGTTTACAATTCAGCTAAGTTTTTCTGTAGAAAAATAAATATTTTCTATCGAAATCCACAATTCTGCTAAGTTTTTCTGTAGAAAAATGCAATTCTGCTAAGTTTTTCTGTAGAAAAATGCAATTCAGCGAAGTTTTTCTGTAGAAAAATGCAATTCAGCGAAGTTTTTCTGTAGAAAAATGCAATTCAGCGAAGTTTTTCTATCGAAAAATTCAATTCAGCTACATTTTTCTGCTTCAGCTACATTTTCTGTAGAAAAATAAATATTTTCTATCGAAATCCACAATTCTGCTAAGTTTTTCTGTAGAAAAATGCAATTCAGCGAAGTTTTTCTGTAGAAAAATGCAATTCAGCTAAATTTTTCTGTAGAAAAATGCAATTCAGCGAAGTTTTGCTATCGAAATCCCCAATTCATTGAAGTTCTTCCGTAGAAAAATGCAATTCTTCGAAGATTTTCTGTAGAAAAACGTAATTCAGCGAAGTTTTTTGTTGAAAAACGCAATTCAGCGCAGTTTTTCTATCGAAAAACACAATTCAGCGGAGTTTTTTCTAGAAAAATGCAATTCAGGGAAGATTGTCTATCGAAAAACTCAATTCAGCAAAGTTTTTTCTTCGATAAACTTAATTCCGTTAAGTTATTTTCTATACAGTAGCTATACTCAGTGAAGTTTTGTTAAAGAAAAACTGAAAAAATGCAATTATTCGCTGATTTTCTGTAGAAAAACGTAATTCAGCGAAGTTTTTCTCTAGAAAAATGCAATTCAGTGAAGATTGTCTATCAAAAAACTCAATTCAGCAAAGTTTTTTCTTCGATAAATTTAATTCCGTTAAGTTATTTTCTATACAGTAGCTATACTCAGTGAAATTTTGTTAAAGAAAAACTGAATTCAGCTAGATTTTAAACGCAAAATTTCATTTCGGCAAAGAAAAACTAGAATCATCAAATGTTTTCTATAGAAAAGCACTATTCAATTGCTATTTTCAATAGAGAAATTAATTCAGCAAAGTCGTTCTATACAAAAAATCAATTCAGCGAACTTTATTGTATAGAATATCAAATCTTTGAAATGTTTCTATAGAAAACGAAAGCCAAGTTCTTCATAAAAAAATTAAAAATTTCTGAACATAATTCAGCATTTTTTTTATTTCAAATTGATTTGATTTCAAATTTTTTAACAACAAAGATTTTATAATGAATCTCACAATTCAGCAACGATATTTCCAATGAATGATTTTAGATAAACAAATTCGATACAGCAAAGTTTTACAAGTAAAAAATCTCTCTTGTCGTGGTAATAGAGTGATTTCCTTTTCGAAAAACTTTGCTGAATTATGTGTAATTACCCACCAATGCTACAATGTAATGTACAAATAAAACACAAAAGTATTTATCGAAATATATAATTGTCTAGTAATCAGTTACACTTTTGACAATTTATTCACAATTAACTCTAATTTTTGTCAATTATTTTGTTGTTGTAGCAACATAAACAAAACAGCAACAACAAACCATATCATACCAACCAAAAATTTCAAAATGCCATCTTTTATTCTGAAATTAGGCAATAATTTTCAAGCAGCAACATCATCATTATAACGAAAACAATTCACAAAATTCAGTTGGAGAGACAATGAAGATCGTCGAATAGGCAGAGACAGGCGGACAGACAGACAGTAAAGCTGAAAGAAAACTTTAGCTGATCTAAAACAATGACAACTTTGTATTTGTTTTGAAATATAATTAAAGAAGGCATTGTTGTCTACTACGAAAACAATAGGTACGTTTTTTGGGCAATCGAATAATCAAATATTGAAACCAGTGACCAAAAAATTTAGCAAGCACTGGAGAATCTAGATAAAATGAAAAAAATGTTTAATTTTTAAGAGAAAAAAAAACACAACTATTATTTCGTCCAAAAAAATTAAATTGTAACTCAAAACAAAGGCATGCTATTGTATTTGACAGTTGCTTTTGAGATTACTCTGAGCCGATTATTGTGTTGTGGTATGCATAATTTTGGCAATTATTAGCCTTATGACGAAAACGAAGCAGATACAGTGGGTGGATATTTTTCGAAAAGCTACCAAAATGTCTACTATGCAAAATATGTTTTTGTATAAATATTTAAAATAAGGTTTGGTTATAGATTTTCTATAGAAAAGCTTTATTCAGCTAAGAAAACCAAATTTATAGACGTTTAATTGTTGAGAACATAAATTAAGCAAAGTTTTTCCACAAAAAAATCATAAACAATTTGGCAAAGTTTATTTTATAACCCCCAATTCAGCGGAGCTTTTTTTATAAAAAATCTCAATGAAGCAATGTTAAGAAAATTCAGCAAATTTCTTCTTAAGAAAAACCTATTACAGTAATACTTTTTTCTAAAAAAAAAAATCTATTCAGCAATATCAGGCTATAAAAAATAAAATTTTTGACGCTTCCTTGTTGAAAACATAAATTCAGCAACGTATTTCCTATCAAAAATCACAATACAGCAACGTTTTTTTTATGGAAGAACTACATTCAGCAAGGTATTTCTACCGAAAACCAAATTTATTGACGTTTAATTGTATAAGGCAAAAATTCAGCAAAGTTTTTTCGTATTGAAAAACGCAATTCAGCAAAGTTCTTCCATCGAAAATTACAATTCAGCCAAGCCTTTCTATAAAAAACAAAATTTACTGACGTTTCCATGCTGAAAACATTAATTCAGCTAAGTTTTTCCATCGAAAAAACACAATTCAGCAAAATTTTTTCTATAAAAAATAATAATTCAGAAAAACAGACTATAGGAAACTAAATTTAGAGACATTTCCTTATAGAAATCATCAATTCAGCAAAGTTTTTCAATAAAAAATCACTATTCAGCAACATTTTTTCTATAAAAAATATTATCTTAGAAAAACAGACTATAGAGGACTAAATTTAGTGACACTTCATTATAGAAAACATCAATTCAGCTAAGTTTTTCCATCGAAAAACACAATTCAGCTAAATTTCTTCTATTAAAAAATATAAATTCTCTAAAATAGACTAAAGAAAACTACATTTAGAGACATTTCCTTATAGAAATCATCAATTCAGCAAAGTTTTTTCATCGAAAAACACAATTCAGCGAAATTTGTTCTATAAAAATATTACTTCAGCAAAATAGACAATAGAAAATTAAATTTAGTGGCATTTCCTTATAGAAAGCATCAATTCAGCAAAGCTTTTCTATCGAAAAACACAATTCAGCAAACTTGTTTCTATGAAAAATATTAATTCAGCAAAATAGACTACAGAAAACCACATTTCTTGACGTTTCCTTGAAGAAAAACATCAATTCAGCAAAGTTGCTTCTATGAAAAATATTAATTTTAGCAAAACAGAACACAAAAATTTAAATTTCCTTATAGAAAGCATTAATTCAGCAAAGTTTTTCCATCGAATAACACAATTCAGCAAACGTGTTTCTACGAAAAATATTAATTCAGCAAAATAGACTACAGAAAACCACATTTCTTGACGTTTTCTTGAAGAAAACATCAATTCAGCAAAGTTTTTCCGCCAAAAACCCCAATTCTGCAATGCTGTTTCCATAAAAAATATCAATTCACCAAAATAGACCACAGAAAACAAAATTTATTAAAAATTTTTTTCAAAGAAAACATCAATTCAGCAAAATTTTTCCGTCAAAAAACACAATTCAGCGAAATTTGTTCTATAAAAATATTACTTCAGCAAAATAGACAATAGAAATTTAAATTTAGTGACATTTCCTTATAGAAAGCATCAATTCAGCAAAGCTTTTCTACCGAAAAACACAATTCAGCAAACTTGTTTCTATGAAAAATATTAATTCAACAAAATAGACTACAGAAAACCACATTTCTTGACGTTTCCTTGGAGAAAAACATAAATTCAGAAAAGTTTTACCACTGAAAAACATTATTCAGCAAAGTTTTTTCTATAAAAATATTAATTTAGCAAAACAGACTATAGGAAACTAAATTTAGAGACATTTCCTTATAGAAATCATCAATTCAGTAAAGTTTTACCGTCGAAAAACACAATTCAGCAAACTTGTTTCTATAAAAAATAATAATTCAGCAAAACGGACTGCAGAAAACATCATTTGGTGACATTGCTATTTAGAAAATATTAATTCAGCAAAGTTTTACCATCGAAAAACACAATTCAGCAAACTTGTTTCTATAAAAAATAATAATTCAGCAAAACGGACTGCAGAAAACTTCATTTGGTGACATTGCCTTTTAGAAAACATCAATTCAGCTAAGTTTTTCCATCGAAAAACGCAATTCAGCAAAGTTTTTCTATAAAAAAATATGAATTCAACAAAACGGACTGTATAAAACTAAATTTAGAGATATAATCTTATAGAAAACATCAATTCAGCTATGTTTTTCCACCGAAAAACACAATTCAGCAAAGTTTTTATATTAAAAAATATAAATTCACTAAATCAGACTAAATAAAACTAAATTCAGTGGCATTTCCTTATAGAAAACATCAATTCAGCTAAGTTTTTCCATCGAAAAACACAATTCAGCTAAGTTTTTCCATTAAAAATCACAATTCACTAAATTTTTCTCTAAAACTCACAATTCAAAAATGTTTTTTCTCACGAAAAAGTTGCAATACAGTCATCAATATATCTTTCCCCATGGTTTTTTTATTTACGTTGCACCTAATTATAATAAATATGGGACATTTTAATTTTTGTGGCAGTTTTAAAGTGGTTTATGGTTTATGTTTTTGTATTTTTTCTTCCAAAATAATGGGTTGCACGGGTGACTGCTTGATTTTCGGTTCGGCACTCATGTGTTAATAATGACAAATGATGATGTTATGGTGTGGTCTTCATGTTCGACGAAGTGGAGTAGGAGATGGTAGATAATCACAACATGGATAATAATGACAATCATCATTGTCATAATTGTCATTATGATATGACAATCATCATTATGACATTACACTTGACTATACACTGGCACTATCCCCCACTCTCGTCTCTCACACACTCTCTTTTGCTGAGGTATTGCGTTACATGAACTGTTATAATTTCCATGTTGTTGTTTTTATTTTTTATGGCTAATTTTGTGGAAAGGGGCATTGGGTTGGACGACACTGCTTTGTGTCATATGAGCCATACAGAGAAATTTGAGTAATATTTTTTGGGGTTTAAGAATGACAAACATGAACATGAATATTCAGATGGAGGGAGGACCATTAACACTTCTATCTCACTTTACCCATCATTTGGGTGGGGGAAGTTCATTAAGAGGAAGTATGGTTAAATGCATAAACACATGCACACAAACGTATACATGTGTATGCGATATTATTTTTCTTAATTATTTAGAGTGGCTTAAAACAACAAGAACAGCAGCAACAATAAACAGAAATGGACACTCAAAATATGACCCATTTAGTATTGTGATGAAATCAACAAGTAGGAAGTTGGAGGTTTTGAAATTAAAAAAAATTAATACCATTGAAAATGATAAATGTCAGTTAGATAATTAATATAGTGAAACCTTCAAAAGTGGTATGGAGTTCAGCTGAATTGCGATTTTCTATATAATAAATTTACTAAATTGCAATTTTCTTTAGAAAATCTTAGTAACTGAATTACGATTTTCTTGTAAAAAACGTAGCTGAATTGGCATTTTCTTTAGAAAATCTTAACTGAATTGGGATTTTTTTGTAAAAAACATAGCTGAATTGGGATTTTCTTTAAAAAATCTTAGCTGAATTTGGATTTTCATACGAAAAACGTAGCTGAATTTCATTCTTCATTAGCTGAATTGTGTTTTTCTATAGAAAATATTTGCTGAATTGAGTTTTTTCGACAAGCTGAATTGTGTTTTTCTACTGAATAACTTTTGTGGGTTTAATTTTTCTATAGAAAACGTAAACGTCGATTTGTTTCTGTCTAAAAACCATGCTGAATTGAGTTTTTCCTTAAAAAAGCTTTGCAGAGTTGAGTTTTTCTACCAAAAAACGTTGCTGAATTGATGTTTGCGGCAGAAAAACATCGTTTAATGAATAATTTTATATAAAAACTTTGCTGAATTGAGTTTATCTATAGAAAAAAATTGTGAATTTACTTTTTATGGAATGAATTTAGTTTTTCTATAAAAACATTACTAAATTGACTAGTTTGTGTGTAAAAAAATTTTGCTGAATTGAGGTTTTCTTTAAAAAAAATCCTTGCTGAATTTACATTTTTTACAGAAAAACGTAGCTGAATTGTGGTTTGCGACAGCAAAACATCGTTTAATTAAGTAATTGTATATAAAAACTTTGCTGAATTGAGTTTAAGTATAGAGAAACATTGCTGAATTTATTTATTATTGAATGACTAAATTTTTTTTTCTGCGCGAAAATCTTTTCCGAATTGAGTTTTTGTTTAGAAAAACTTAGCTGAATTGAAATTAACCAAAGAAAAATATCGTTTAATTGAATAATTGTATATAAAAAATTTGCTGAATTGAGTTTACCTGAAGAAAAACGTCGCTGAATTTGTATTTTTTTATGGAAAAACGTTATTGGATTGAATTTTTAATTGAGAAAATTTGCGGAATTTAAGTTTTCTACAGATATTTTATTATATATTTTTATTTAGCTGAATTGAGGTTTTCGAATACAATTCTTCTTCGAATTTACAATTTTCTATAGAAAACAGTTTTTTTTTATTTTATTTTTTTCATAAAAAAAATTGCTGAAATGAATTTTTCTACAACAAAAACTTTGCTAAATTGAGTTTATGTATAGAAAATCTTTGCTGAATTTGTTTAATTTGTAGAAAAACCTTGCTGAGTTGATTTTTTCTAAAGAAATTGTGATTTTTCTATACAAAAACTTGTACAGAGTTGATTGTTTCGTTATAAAAACATTGCTTAATAAAGGAAAGATAAGAAAACATTTTTTTGGATTCTCAATATTTGAATTTTTTTCTCGCAAGCGGATAGCTGAATTGAGGTTTTCTATTTACGATCTTCATTGAATTAATTTTTTTTTATAGAAAACTTGTTTCTTCGGCATAAAAACCTTGCTGAATTGAATTTTTCTAGCGAGAAGATTTGCTGCAATAAATTTTTCTGCATAAAAACTTTGCTGAATTAAGTTTATCTATAGCAAAAAGTTAACTAAATTAATTTTTCATAGAAAAACGTTACTGTATTGACTTTTTAAAGCGAAACATTTGCTGAATTGCTGTTTTCTAAAGAAAAACTTGGCTGAATTGTGATTTTCTTTACAACGACTTTGTTGAGTTACGTTTTTCGTTGAAAAATATGTTACAGAGTTAAGTTTTTCGTTGTAAAAACTTTGCTGAATAAACTTTTTTGAAAACATTGCTGAATTGTGATTATAAAAAAAATTGTGCTCCAAAAAATCCGCCATCACTATTGAAGATTATAAAAAATATAAATACTGATATAAATTTATGTATTATAAAGCTGAATTTTCATATTATACTACAGCTGAATGACCATATACTACTTAGTAGTTTTTATATGAACTAATTTTTTTATATGAACTAATTATAAAAATTATTTTTTTAGAACCAGTATTTCATAAATTCTCAAATTTCATAATCCATTTTTTTAAATTTAAAAAAATTATTTATTATTGAGGTTTTTTCTTCGCTACTATTAACCTTGAAATTCAGCTGAAAAATAAATTTGAATTTATATTATGTTTGATATTCATATTTTTATACATCTAAAAATAAATTTGAAAACACATTTGAGATGCGGTCAACAGACGGCCAGAGAGGCATACTTGGATGCCAAAACAATTTAATATATTTTTGTCATATGAAGACTATGAAAAAAATTGGTTTAAAATTTTGTACTGATTTTGTTTTTGTGAAATTTACATTTTTTCTGGTAATTTATGTAAATTATTGTGCTGGACAATAGTCAAAATATTGAACCAGAAATTTGATAATATTTTTTTATTTTATGGCTATTAGAACAGCAAGTTATAATTCAACATTGATAGATATTTTCATTCAACTAAAAATATTTTAATTAATTAATACACTTCGGATCTCGTATTTCCATATTGAATATCATGGGCGTAGCTAAATCGATTTTTTATGGGGATTCAACTGTGATGTGTATACCCAGCAGAAAATATTGATACGCCACTGTTTATCAGTGTCTGCGTTCGGTGTCTATTACAATTCAATATCTTCCATATTCCGACATTAAATTCCCAAAAGCCCCACAGCCGGCTTTAATGATTCATAACACAGATCAGAGAGTGAGAAAAAAATGCAAACAACAACGTTTTTGCTTTACACGCTTCAATATTTGAAATGACAATTAAAATGCAAACTACATTCATTAAAGCAATGACAATAAATTTGAATATTTTATTATCGCCACAACAAAAGTGAGATCAAACAGTTTTGAGTTTTTGTTGCTAATTAATTAAGACCAAACACAAACGAGTTTGCCTAAAGCACACACATAAATTAAAAACATCGACAACTGAAAATCCAACATTTATTTAGCCAATTCATTAATTAAACAGCAGTTGACAGAAAATTGCTGTTATAATTTGTGAAAATATCTAAAAACAACATTTTATTTTTTTTTGGAATTTCTTTCTAGGCAAAAATTTATTAAAACAAAAAAAGTCACAGTTAATTTTAACACAATGCCTTAATTTGCCAAGAAAAACACAAAAGAAAGTCTTTGCGAAAAAAATGAGTTAATACAAAAGAGAGAGAGAGAAGCCTGCCCCCCTAACTCTTAGTTAACATAAAGAAAAACAGTTAAAAAACAACAACAACGAAAAATTAAATTAAGCTTAACTAATAACCAAGTAACATAATTTGTAGTTTTTTGCAAGATTTATGTTTTTTTGAAACTACCCTCCGCAATGGGCTATCATTCAGCAGAAGACCCGCACTCAAGCAGTACTCAAATTAATTTTTAGTTTAGCAACAACAATCAAAATTTTTATTAGAGCAAAAAATTATAATAATTATTTAAAATAGAAATTTTGAAACAAAAAAATTATATATGGAAACAAAATGAATTCAGCAAACATTTCCCTTTGAAATAAGCGATTTTGTATTTAAGAAAACATAATTTGGCAATATTTTTGTTAGCAACTTTGAAACTAACAGTTTTTTATTTAAGAAAACATAATTCCTTACGACTTTTATTAGCAACGCCATATATAATTAAGTTGTTCTACGTCTACAAATTATGTTAGTAAAAAGATTTACCATAAAATAGTTCAATTCAGAAAACTGTTTCCTTTCACAAAACCCAAATTAGTGAAGTTTCTATAGATAAACACATTTCACTAAAGATTTTTCTACGTTTAAAACCAATTCAGCAAAGTTTTTCCATCGAAAATATCCACTCAGCTAAGTTATTCAATAGAAAATATCCATTCAATAGAAATATCCATTTCACTACAGATTTTCCTACGTTTAAAACCAATTCAGCAAAGTTTTTCCATAGAAAATATCCATTCAGCAAAATTTTTTCATAGAAAATATCTATTTAGCAAAGCGTTTTCTTTGAAAAACGTGATTTGGAGACATTTTTTACACACAAATCCCAATTCAGCAAAACTTTTTTTTATAAACAAAAATATTTTAGCCTAATTTTATGTAAAAAAACTCATCTCACTAAAATTTTATTAACAAAAATACCATTCAGTAAAATTCTTTCCCAACAAATATAAAAGTACCATAATTTTAGTACAGAAAAATGCTATTCAGCTAAGTTTTTATGTTAATAACTACAAATTTGGGAGTAGTTTTCTTCAGAAAACTGAACTCAGCAAGGTATTCCCATAGAAAAAGTGTATTCAGCTAAGTGTTTCCTTAGTTTCCTTAGGGAAAAAGTTCATTCAGCAAACAAATTTCCGAGAAAATATAAATTTAGCCAAGATTTTGAATAGAAAAATGCTATTCGGCTAAGTTTTTATGTTATTAACTACAAATTTGGGTGGAGTTTTCTTCAGAAAACGGAATTCAGGGTATTTTCATAGAAAAAGTGTATTCAGCGAAATGTTTCCCCAGTTTTCTTGCTTTTTATGTTTATATAACTACAAATTTGGGGGGTTTTCTTAAGAAAACTGAATTCAGCTAAGTTTTTCCGTAGAAAATGCTTATTCAGCTAAATGTTTCCTTAGACAAAAGTATTTCTACGAAATTTTTCTTTAGACGCACTCTATTCAGCAAAGGTTTTCCAGCGCAAATCCCAATTCGGCACAAATTTTCTATAGAAAACCTCTATTCAGTGAAATTATTCTACAGAAAAACACTATTCAGCGAAAATTTTCTATAGAAAACCCAAATTCAGCACTTGTTTACCACAAATTTTCTATGGTAATGATAATTCAGCTAAGTTCTTCCCTAGAAAAAGTGCATTCAGCTAAGTGTTTCCTTAGAAAAATTTATTTCTACGAAGCTTTTCATTAGACACACTCCATTCAGCAAAGGTTTACTAGTGTAAACCCCAGTTCAGCAATTGTTTTCAAAGTAAAAAAAGCACAAATTTTCTATAGCAAAAAAACTATTAGCGAAGTTTTTCTAAAGAAATCCCAAATTCGGCAAAGCTTTAACACACCTTTTCTGCGATAATGACAATTCAGTGTTGCTGTTTTTAAAAAAATATATTTGAACCAAAATTTTTCCAAAAATTAACTAAATTCAGCGAAGTTTTCTGCATAAAAATACCATGTATCCATCAATTCTGTGAGGTTTCTCTACTGAAAAATGCAATTCAGCAAACTTTGTTTCATAGAAATGTTCAATCAAACTAGGTGTTTCTTCTTAGAAATTCAATTCAGCACAGTTTTTCCGCATAAAAAAAACAATTCAGCAAAATTTTCCGACTAAAAAATTAATTTAATGCAGTTTCTATACACAAAACTGAATTCAACAACATTTTTCTATTGCAAATCACAATTCAGCAAAGATTTTTGTGCATTTTTCGGTAGAAAAACTCAATTTAGCCAATTTGTATTGCATTAAAAATTAATTCAGCTACGTTTTTTATTCAAAAATACAAGGTAAATACAATTCAGCAATGTTTTACCTCAAAAAACTTAATTCTACCCAGTTTCTATAAAGAAAAACTGAATTCAGCAGAAGATTTCTATGGCAAATGACAATTCAGCAAAGATTTTTCTGCATTTTCCTGGAGAAAGAACTCAATTCAGCCAATTTGTTTGTTCAAAAATACAAAGTAAATACAATTCAGCAAAGTATTTACCTCAACAAACTTCATTTTACATAGTTTCTCAATAGAAAAACATAATTCAGCAAAAAAAAGATTTCTATGGTAAATCACAATTCAGCAAGGATTTCTTTGCCTTCTCCTTTAGAAAAACTCAATTTTGTTAATTTTTACTGCAATAAAAATTAATTCAGCTAAGTTTTATATTCAAAAAATTATTTTTTCGTTTTTTTAGTAGTAGAAAATAGAATTCTTTTGACTCACATTAATTCAGCAAAGTATTTACCTTGAAAAACTTCATTTTACATAGTTTCTATATAGAAAAACTCAATTAAGCAACATTTTACCTTATCAAATAACAATTCAGCTATGTTTTGTGGGAATTTTCTTGTAAAAAAAATCAATTCAGATAATTATTATTGCATTTAAAATTAATTCAGCTAATTTTTATATTAAAAAATAGCATTTTTTGTAGTTATTTTTATATTTTGTATTGCATTAAAAATTAATTCAGCTAATTTTTTTATCCTAAAATACAAGGTAAATACAATTCAGCAAAGCATTAACCTTAAAAAAACTTTATTTTACATAGTTTCTATATAGAAAAACTCAATTCAGCAACAGTTTTCTATGGCAAGTTACAATTCAGCAAAGATTTCTGTGTATTTTCCTGTAGAAAACCCTAATTAAACTAATCTTTATTGCATTAGAATTTAATTCAGCAAAGTTTTATTTTCAAAAATACAACGTAAATACAATTCAGCCTCAAAAAACTTAATTTTACATAGAAAAACTTAATTCAGCAACATTTTTCTATGGCAAATTACAATTCAGCAAAGATTTCTCTTCATTTTCCCGAAGAAAAACTCCATTCAGCTAATTTTTATTGCACTTGAAACTAATTCAGCTAAGTTTTTTGTACAAAAATTAAAATTTTTTATTATTTTGAGTTGTAGAACATAGAATTCTTTTGAAAACCATTAATTCAGCTAAGTTTTTTTTTCAAAAATTTAAATTTTCTTATTATTTTGAGTTGTGTAAAATGTAATTCCTTGGAAATCCATTTTTACTAAAGGTGAGATAATTTAAAACTTGTCCCATTATGACACAGCAGCCACCAGAGGTCATTTACATTTGTTTGACAGACATCAAACAAAAGTGGTCAACCGTTAGCTAGCCGTTACCATTTGTGTATATGCATGTATGTGTGTGTTTGTTATTTATTTATTTAATTTAATAAACTATTTTGCTCATTCATGGCCCAATAAAACCAGGCTAATAACGGTCGGTCAGACAGGCCAGGCCACCAAAGGCGGTGACAGGTAGCCGATTTAGAGAATTGTAGAAGTCTTTTTCTTTCATTTTGATATGTAAATTCCATAAAACAAAAGGTTGGGTGACCTCCCCCCTCTTCACTCTTCTCCTTATTTTGATTTTTGGTTATGCCAAAATTAAATCAAAAAAGTTACGTTAACCCTTTCTGCGTTCTATTTGTGGTTCATTGGCTCAGTATGTGATTTGAGAATTATGAAATGTCACCATGGTGTGTGTGTGTGTGTGTGTGACATAAGGTGTCCCGTTTTAAAACAAGTTTCCCCAAAAATTGTTTTGTCATTAAAACCAATTTTTGCAAAGACAACATCATACTCAACTTGGTTTAATACCGTCTTACAAGCAGTTGGAACCCTGAGAATATTTGCTTAAATTGTTTTTATTATTATTTTTTATTATTTATTTTTTTTGTTTTACAAAACTGGAGTAATGTTCCATTCTTTATTCTTCTTTTTGGTTCTCACAGTTCCAAGCCACTTAAGGTCTGTTATGTTTTTTACAAGAACAAAAAATTATGAAATATGACAACTTACCTGTAAGAAAAATAGATGAAGAAGAAGAAGACACCAATGAGTTGTAGACAAAAACAATTATGTGGGGTAATCCAAAAATAAAAAAAAAATCACACACAACTGGAGGTGTGAGATAATCCGACATAAGCACCTCCAACACCAACCGGTGGCCGAAGCGAACACTTAACCAAAACAAAGACCATACACAACAACAGCAACAAGTCAATAGCCAACATGATTTATCACAACAAATTATTTAAAACAGTGAACCGATCCGACCATCAACAAAATAAATCAATGATTCTGAAATGGACAGGGGGCCCTCCATCACATTTCAAAAGGTTTAGTTAACTAATTGAGCTGCAGCTAAGCTGCTCTTTAATAAATAAGGTGGTCATTTACCAAACAAAAAAAAAACTCCGGCTTTAGTCGAACGTACCAAAGCCATAAATTTTGGAACTTAAAAAAAGAAATGAAGAAAAAAATAAAAAAACTGAAATAGAATTAAAAAAATATTATTTACCGTTAAATGACCGACTAAGCAGGCAAGCAGCTACGCAAGCAGCCAAGTGTTTTTGGCCAGCCAGCTAGCAAGCCAGCCCATAGCCTCGTAAAGTGCACAAGAAAAAAATTGGAAATAAAACAGAAATGAAGATAACTAGGCAGCAACAAAAACAACAACAAGAAAATTAATATCAAAAACACCTATCAAAAATTAAAAAAAAAAACAATAAAAACAATTTAATTTTATTTTAAAGTTTTTTTTTTTGAGATATAATCGGAAGCGGGGACCCTGGTGAAATTCTTTTAGAACTTCTAGTGGATTGTAGCCAAACAATCTAATAAAGATATTAAATTGTCACAATAACCCCTACAAGTCGTATACAATTTTCGGTATAAGAGGTTTGGTCAAAAATATTGCGGATTTTAATAATAAAGTTATTATCCAAAAAATGCAGGACCGAACTCGGAGAGAAAAATTACATTCCCTTCGGTGGAAAGATGCGAAAAAATAGTAAAAATATCATGGACCGGCATCGGAGATTTTCTGCAAAAAAATTTTTTATCCGGAATGCCAAATTACAACCACTTCGGATCTGAGTTCGGAACTGTTCGAAAAACATCGAAAAGTTTCTACCGAAATTCCAAATCACAGCCATTTAAAGGGGAAGAAAAAAAACTCTCAAAATTAATAAAAAAATGTGAGTTCGGACCTAATTATGACGTCAAACATTTTTTTTAACTTCCAAGAACCTGAAATGCAAAAGTACTATCACTTCGGCGGGAAAATCCTCTAAAATCCCTTTAAAATACCAAAAAGTAAATAGAGAACCTTTATATATTTTCTGATTTCTTCTGAAATTTTATTCGCTTTCCTCGAACACGGAATGCCAAATTAGAGTCGTTTGCGTGAAAAATGTGCCGAAACTTTTCAAAATGTCGAATATGGATCGGGACCTTTATATAGCGGTATTATCAGAGCATGAACATAAACAGAAAATTTCGGGCACTTTGGTGGCTTTCTGAAAAATTTTATTCGCTTTCCAAGAACCCGAAATACCAAATTAGAGTCGTTTGCGATTATGGATCGGAACCTTTATATGGCGGGATTGTCAGAGCATGAACATAAAAGAGAAATTTTCTGGGACATTTTGTTTTCACCTTCCAAGAACCCGGAATGCCGAATTTCGGGCACTTTGGTGGCTAAATTTGGGTAACACGACCTTCAAAATACCGAAAATATGACGAAACCTTTATATGGAGAAACCTTTATATTAAAGACTGATATCGAAAATGTTCTGCAATGACGTTTTATAACATATCCGAACAACTTGGATAACATTTACGATTTATCCCGATACCTTGGATAAGTATTATAACTTTTACAAATATTTAGGATAAGGTTTTTCACGTATACAAATGCTTCGGATAAGGTTCGGATACTTTGGATATGGTTCAAAACGTATCCAGACACCTCGGATAAGGATTCTGCCTTATCAAAATATTTGGGATAAGGTTTATGCCTTACCCAATTGCTTCGGATAAGATTTTTAACTTATCCAAATAAATCGGATGAGGGTTTTACCTCATGAAAATATTCCGGATAAGCGTTTTACATTATCCAGATACTTCGGATAGAGTTTATACCTTATCCAAATATTTCGGATAACGCTTATACATTATCGAAGTGCTTCGGATAAGGTTTATACATTATCCAAGTGCTTCGGGTAGTGTTTACATATTTTCCAAATATCTTGGATAAGGTTTATACCTTATACAAATACCTCGGATAAAGTTTAAACAACAGAATACTTCGGATAGGGTTCCAACCTTGTCCAAATGCTTCGGATAAAGTTTAAATATTATCCGAATACTTCGGATAAGGTTCTTACATTATCCAAATGTTTCGGATAAGGTTTATACCTTATCCGAACGGTTCGGATAAAGTTTATACATTATCCAAATACTTCGTATAAGGTTCTAACAGTAACCAAATACTTCGGATAAGGTTTATACCTTATCCAAATACTTCGGATAAAGTCCAAACAGTATCCAAATACTTTGTGTAGGGTTATGACATTATTCCAATACTTCGCATATGTTTCTTACGTTATCCAAATGCTTCGGATAAAATTTATAACTTATCCAAATTCTTCGAATAAGGTTTGTACCTTATCGAAATGCTCCGGATAGGGTTTTTAACTTAAGAAAATACTTGGCATAAGGTTTATTCCCTTCCCAAATATTTCGGATAATGTTAATACCTTATCCAAATATTACGGATAAAGTTCAAAATATTATCCAAATACTTCGGATAGGGGTTATACCTTATTCAAATACTTCGGATAAAGTTCAAACAGTATCCAAATACTTCGTGTAAGGTTCTGACATGATCCTAATACTTCGCATTGGTTTTTACGTTATCCAAATGCTTCGGATAAAATGTATACCTTATCCAAATGCTTCGGATCACGTTTATACCTAATTCAAATTCTCCGGATAAGGTTTTTAACTTAAGAAAATACTTCGCATAAGGTTTATTCCCTTCCCAAATACTTCGGATAATGTTAATACCATATCCAACCCTAATAAAAAAAACATTGTGTTAAATTTCAATTTTGTCCTAATTGTCTTATCCATATAACGCGGATAGCTTGTATAATTTGTTAGGTGTCTGCCGTACCATGTGGCTAATTTTTCAGACGTTATCGGAACATCATGGATAATTTTTTAAAGATTTATCCACTCTTTCTAACGAAGTTCTCTTAATTTTACTGTGCGGAACAATTTTTTTCTAAAAATTTACGTTAATGAGCCATTTTTTATAGAAAAAATGCGGCCTCAGTTAATCAGTCTATTTTCCTATAGAAAAAATTCAAGCTCAGTTAATTTTTTCTATAAAAAAATTGCGGCCCCAGTTAAAGAAGTCTATTTTTTCTGTAGTAAAAATTGAGGGCTCAGTTAATGAGGTCGTCTTTTTCTATAGAAATAGATGCGACATCACTTAAATGAAGTCCGTTTTTTTAGAAAAAACTGCGACCTCAGTTAATGTGGTCTGTTTTTTTTTTTCTATAGGAAAAATTAGAATTCAGTTAATGAGGCATTTTTTTCTATAGAAAATCATTTTTAGCCTCAGTTAATGAGGGATTTTATCAATAGAAAAAATTTCGACCTCAGTTAATGAAGTCTGTTTACAAGAAAAAAATAGATCTCAATTAATGAGACATTTTTTCCATACAAAAAAAATCGACATCAGTTAAGGAGGTCCCTTTTCTATAGAAAAAATTGCGGCCTCAGTCAATGAGGCATTTAGAAAAATGCGGCCTTAGTTAATGAGACTCTTTCTCTAAAACAAATTGAGGCCTCAGTTAATGTAGAGTTTTTCTTCTATAGAAAAAATACGGTCTCAGTTAATGAGGTCGGCTTACTTATAGACAAAATTGGGTCCTCAGTTAATGAGGGTCGGCTTTTTATCTATAGAAAAAAGTACGGTCTCAGTTAATGGGGTATTTTGCTATAGAAAAAAATTCGGCCACAATTAATAGTCTTCTTTTCTAAATAGAAAAAAAATCGACTTTAGTTAATGAGGCACTTCATCCAATAGAAAAAATGTGGCCTCAGTTAATCAAATCCGTTTTTTCTTTTAATGAGGCATTTTTCTATGGGAAAGATAATTGTCCTAATTTCAATAAAGCTGTCTCTAGTTCCTAAGTATTAATTATTTATTTTATTACTGAAAATAATTCTCAAAATTGTTTATGATAAAGAAAAATATTTCCTTATTTCCTAAAATCGTTTTTTTTTATTAAAAATTACTTTATTTTCTAAAGATTTATTTCCCTTCAACTCACAATCTGAAAATGCCACTTGGATTCTAATTAGAATTCATTGCAGCTAACCGTACAGGTGGAAAGAGCACCAATTGACGACAAAGAGTGTGAGAGAACGGAAGAGGCACCTCACACTTAGCATTCTCATCAAGAGATAATACAAAGGTTATTTTATTTCTGTTTTTTTTTCTCTTTTTTTCAAGTGAGGTGCTACTTTGATTTAATTGTTTTGTTATTTTTTTGTTTATGATGATTGTCGTATTCGAACAACAACAAAAAATATTAACAACGGTAATAGAAATATGAACAACAACAACACATCTAAACAGCTGTTTTAGCTTCCGTTAGAGGAAGGGGAGTGCTGCTAACAGCCTACCCAAAAACGAAATTGACAGACTAACAAAAAATAACAAAACGAGACAAGCTGCTCGGTTTGCCGGTAGGCAGGTACATCCATAGTCTGGCTGGCTGGAGTATGTGATTTCCCGGAAATGCGTTTTTGTTGTTGCTGTTGTTTTAAGGGTTTGTGGTCTGGCTGTCTGTCTGTCAGTAATAAAAGCCACAGAGCTGTAATTTTTTCTCATTAAAAATGACAGTAATTTTAAAGCTTTAGAATTTAAAGTTTTTTGTTTTACAATGGGGCTATTGTTGTTGTGATTGTTACTGTTATTAACTTCACTTTGAGTATGTCAGTATGTATGTAGTATTGTAAAATATGTGTCGAGTCTTCCGTCATTCTTTTTTTCTCCCGTACCTTTTTCCATGTGCGTCTCTCCACTTTACAGTAAACCTCTTTTAATGGGTTCTTTGTTGTTGTTGCTGTTTTGTATTCTTCTTTTTGTTGTTGTTGGTATTGTTGCTGCTGCTGATGTTTAGAAAAATGTAGGTTTTTAGTTGTCAATTTATTTTGACGCCCTCATTTTGCATTACTCTAAGCGGCCGGCTAGAGTTTGAAAGGGGTTGCCATTTTTTTGGGAGAGAAGAAAAAAATTAGTTGGTTGAAAAAAAATACCTAAAAACCGAGGCCAATTTTTTCTATAGAAAAGGGAGACATCATTAACTGAAACAGTTTCTTTCTATAGAAAAAACAGACCTCATTAACAAAGGATGATTTTTTTCTACATTAATTGCCCATTAATTGAGGTCGAATTTTTTTCTATAGAAAAAAAATACCTCATTAATTGAGGTCGAATTTTTTTTTTAAAAAAAAATTTTTTAACTGTTTTGAATTTTTTTCTATAGCAAAAAATACCTCATTAACTGAGGTCGAATTTTTTTCTATAGAAAAAAAAATACCTCTTTAACTGAGGTTGAATTTTTTTCTAGAAAAAAACCTTATTAACTGAGCAATTTGTTTAACTATAAACAATGTCAAAGGTAATTGGATAAGGTTAGAACCCTATCCGAAGTATTTGGATAATGTTTTGAACTTTATCCGAAATATTTGGATAAGGTATTAGCATTATCCGAAGTATTTGGGAAGAGAATAAACCTCATGCGAAAAAATTTCTTAAGTTAAAAACTTTATCCGGAGCATTTTGATAAGGTACAAAGCTTATCCAAATAATTTGGATAAGTTATAAATTTTATCCGAAGCATTTGGATAACGTAAGAACCCTATGCGAAGTATTGGGATAATGTCAGAACCCTACACGAAGTATTTGGATACTGTTTGAACTTAATCCGAAGTAATTGGATAAGGTATAAACTTTATCCGAAGTATTTGTTTACTGTTAGAACATTATACGAAGTATTTAGATAATGTATAAACTTTATCCGAAGCATTCGGATGAGGTATAAACCTTATCCGAAACATTTGGATAATGTAAGAGCCTTAACCGAAGTATTTGAATAATATTTAAACTTTATCCGAAGTATTTGGACAAGGTTAGAACCCTATCCGAAGTATTCTGATGTTTAAACTTTATCCGAGGTATTTGTATAAGGTATAAACCTTATCCAAGGTATTTGGAAAAGGTGCAAACATTATCCGAAGCATTTGGATAATGTATAAACCTTATCCGCACTTCGATAATGTATAAGCCGTATCCGAAGTATTTGAATAAGGTATAAAATTTATTCGAAGCATTTGGATAATGCGTCAACCTTATCCTAAGTATTTATATAAGATAAAAACCTTGTCCGGAAAATTAACATAAGATAAAACCTTATCCGAAGTGTTTGGATATGTTAAAAACCGTATCCTAAGCAATTGGATAAGACATAAAAAAATCGTATCCGAAGCAATTGGATAAGACATAAATCTTATCCAAAGTATGTTGAAACTTTATCCGAGGTGTCTGGATAAGTTTTAGACCATATCCAAAGTATCCGAACCTTATCCGAAGCATTTGTATAAGTGAAAATCCTTATCTCAAATATTTAGATAAGTTATAAAACTTATCCAAGGTATCGGGATAAGTTGTAAAGGTGTTTGGATAAGTTATAAAAAATCATTGCAGAACATTTTCGATATCAGTCTTTATTTTGACATAGCCTCCATATAAAGGTTCCGTCCTATTTGCGGTATTTTGCAGGTATTTTTTTTACCCAAATTTATCCACTGAAGTGCACGAAATTTGGTATTCCGGGTTCTTTGAAGGTGAAAACAAAATTTTGCAGAAAATTTTTTGTTTATGTTCAGCTCTGACAAAAATTATAGAAAAAAGATACCTCATGGACTGAGGACGCAATTATTTTCTATAGAAAAAAAGAGACCTCATAAAATGAGGTCGAATTTTTTGCTATAGAAAAAATACCTCATTAACTGAGGCCGAAAAAAGAGACCTCAATAATTTTTAACAAAAGAGATCGAATTTTTTCTAGTTAATAAAATTAATTCTTCTTTGGTCGCTTTTTTCACAGGGCATCCCTGTCCCCTTTAAAGTCATTTGTTCTTTGTTGTTGTTGCTATTACTTTTGCCAGCTGACGCGTGTCTTTTTGTCATTTGTTGACTGACGACGACTTGTTGTTGTTTGTTGTTGCATTTGTGTGGCTAAATGTTTGTTGTGTGTTGGCGTGATAAATACAGTTTATTAGTATTCAATGGGTGATGTGAGTGAGAGAGAATCTCTCCCCAACTTCTCCTTTTTTCTTCCACTTCTTCTAATTCTAATACGGTGATCTCCTCCTTCAACGCCTCCGCCAACACCACTGTGTAATGTGACATATATATTTTTTTAATTCTTGTTTAGCATTTTCTCTCTATATGACATGTGTTACAACAAAAATGCAGTAAAAAAAATAAAACAAAATACATCACATTTGTCACAGAGGCAGGCACGTTGTTGGTGTTTTTTTTTTTTTCTTTGGAGGAAAGGGAAAGAGAGGGCACAGTTACACCCACATTTATTTAAAGAATTTTTTGTTGATTTTTTTTTTTATTTTTTTTCCTTTAATTTTTGTTTATATTTTTTATGACAAATAAAATTTCGTAAAAAGGGTTGTAAATTATTTCGACATTTTTTTTTAAATTTATGTTTTATTTTTATTTATTGTTTATTTTATTTATTTGATTGTTTTTATAAATATTTAGTATTGTCAATAAATATTTAGTATTGTCAATCTGTTTTGGTAATAAACATGGTCACTTGTTCTTGAATTTGGTTAGTAAAGGATAAAGCATTCAAATTTTAATATTTTATTTATTTTTTATTTATCTTTTAGAAAAACAACTCCCAGAATCTGAGTTAAAATAAAAATTAGCAAATTTTTTTTCTATAGAAAAATTTAGTAGAATAAGTAATGACAAATATTAATCACATTTTTATAAATTTATAAATTATTATTTTTTATTTATTATTTTATTAAAAAAATAATATTTTTTTATATTACACATTTGTTTTTTGTTGTTGTTTTTTGCGAGGGTCACTCTTGGTCCAAAGGCGGAAATTCGTACTAGAACGAAAAGTACTAAAATGTACTAAATGTGTGCTTTTGGAACTATAAGTATCCGAAAAGTACTAAAATGTACTAATTTTTGTACAACATCGTAGCATGTGAATGGATAGAGCTAAAAACTTGAAATTTGGAAATTTTTTTAGTTCATTAAAAGAACGAACTGGAACAATCGTTCCTTTTAGTTCAGATGTGAGCGTTTTACTGACTTAGTTTGATTTGGTCTAAATGGAAGCGACGCTGATCGAGTTTTATTTTGCATGCGATATTACAGTGCTCCCATTTAGTAAACACTAATAAAAATATATATTTTGCCAAGTAATTTTTCAATTTTTCTAAAACTTTTCTTTAAAATCTACGCCTTACAGATCCACATATTCTTTGGGGCATTTTTTTATTCCACGCCCTATAAGTTCGTCAAATCTTTTGAAACATTTTTTTAAAAATTCACACCTTATAGGTCCATAAACTGTTCTTATTTTTTCATTTTATTATCCTCGCCATATAGGTCCAAAAGTATCTTACAAGAACTCAAACTATCAACTGAACAAATCGGAGAGCGATGAACTATTAAAAGAATGACCGAAGTAAAACGACAGTTGAATAAAAGAGCTTAATTGCGAACGATTGAACTACTGAACTAGTTCAGTCAAAAGAGCTGAACTAAAAAGAGCGATCAGCCATAGAACAACTCTAATATGTAGGTTGTTTTAGAAATATGAACTTGTGTACACGAAAAGTACTAAATGGTACTATATTTGGTACAATTTGAATTTTGGATTAAGCGCTAGACCTATAAATCTGGAATTTTAAGTTGGGGTCACTGTTTAGTTGTAGGAAGTTTTGGAAATTTATACTAATGTATAAAATAGTACCAAATGTGTATCTGGGTGAACCGATTGAGCTTGAATCATGAAATTTGGAATTAGTTTTGGAAATAAGTACTACAAGACTACGAAAGGTAATAAATGGTACCAAAATTAGTATAGAGCTAGATTTGTGTTGCGATGAGAATTGGTGTGTTGTGTTGAGACATGGAAGTAATTTCAGAAATACGTACTATAAGATAACAAAGGAACTAAATGGTACTAACATTTTAATTATGGTCAATGTTGGTGTGAATGCTGATTACCTTTCGACATGTTAAAATATTTTTATTTTTTAACGAAATTATTTAATTTTTAGGGGTTTTTAAGAAATAAAAATCAAGTTTTTATTTGAAAAATGTTTAGAAGCTTAAATTTAAAAAAGCTCCATATTAAATAAAAAAAAAATTGTTTAATATAAAAATAGGTTAGATGTATTTCAAAAATATATTTTTATTTTGTAAAGAATATTTAAAATTATATATCTAATTTATTTTAAAAATAAAAAAAATATATTTAAAAAATGTAACACTCATTGTTTTTTAATTACAACTAATTGCATTATTTAAATTTTATTTAAATATATGTATTTTTTATTTTTTTTTTAAATTATATTGATATTTAATTCGGAAATAGTATATTATTTTATAAAGAATATTGAATATTTTTGCATTTAATTTTTATTTTTAATTTAAAAAATATATATTTTTTTAAATTATTATACAATAATATATTATTTCTATATTATGTATTTATATTATATTAATAAGAAAACATATTTAATTTAAAACAATTATTATATATTATTGTTTATTTATAATTATTTACTATTTTAAAATAAACGACGAGTATTAGAATGAAGAAGTGGAAGAAAAATAGAAAGTAAAACACAATATAGAAATTTGTTTCAATATGTTTATAAGTTTTTTTTTTATATTTTTTTATTGTCTTTAATATACTTTTTTTAAAGAATTATTAAAAAATATATAAAATTTATTCTTGACATTTTTCGATATTTTTTAAATCATCCACATCGATTTCAAGTAACCATTAATTTTATTTTTTAATTCTTTTTTATTATGTTTTATTGTTTTTAATATACTTTTATTACAGAATTATTAAAAAAAAAATAAAATAAATTCTTTCGAAATTCTTCGATATTTTTTAAATCATCCACATCGATTTTAAATAACCATTTAATTTTATAATTCATTTGTTTTTTTTTTTTGTTGTTCTATTGTTTTTAAGATATTATTTAAATGTATTAATTTTTACAAAAATGTTATTTCTTTAAAAATTTATTTTTTTATTAAAAAAATTTAAATTTTTTTTTTTAATAATTTAATTTTTTTATTAAAAACTATTTATTTCTTTTTATTTAAAAATACTTTATTTTTTAATAAAAAAAAATCTTTATTTATTTAAATAATTATAAATTATTTTAGTTTTTTATTTCAAAAATTTAATTTTTCTGTTTTTAATTTTGCAAAAACTCTTTAACTGTTATTTTTTAAATCATTTGTTTTTTTTAAAATATATTTTTAATTGAAGGGACTTCTAATTAATTTTTTAATTGATTATAATTTTTTTATTAATTAAAAAAATTTTTCTGAATTTGAAATTTATGTCGTTTATTATTTATTCTTTTATTATTTTTCTTTTATTTATTTTTGTAAGAGAAATTTTATTTATTCCCTGATTAATTTTTTGTTGAAAAACATTTCTTCATTTTTAATATTTTTATAAATTATATTATTTAGACACATTTTTCAGAATTTTTACATTACATATTTGTATTTTTAAGCATCAATAATCTGATTTTTATATATCCATGATATTCATTTCTTATCCCGTTTTTTGTTTTCCATTTCATCCATATTTTGTTTTGTTTATTTATCTATTATCATTTTTTATTTGATTTTCATGTTTTTCATTTTTTTTTTCTTATTTTTGAAAATTCACAATACAATTTCCACCAATTCCATTATTAGATCAGTAATCTATTTTTATACATTTTTTCATTTTGATTTCGATATTCACTTCAAAACACGTAAACACACTTTCAAATCGAAAATCAAATAAAAAAATAAATTCAAGGAAAATCCAAATTTTCCTCCAAACACAAAAAAAAACTAAACAAAATGCAAATTAAAACTACAACAACAGCACTATGATATCCACCAGAAACCTACTTCACTTTGTTGTTGTTTCTTTGCTTAGCAGTGGAAGAAGAAGAAGACGACGATGAAGAAAAAAAACTTTGCAAAACGTTACGCCGCTTTCGAACCGCCGCCGTCGTACGTCGACGATCGATCTCTTAAGAAAACAAAACACACGTCCGTCCGTCTTGCAATTGTTGTTGTTTTTCTTATTTTTCTATTTTTTTCACCGTGTTTCTTCTCTTTTTTGTTGGTTAGTTTTCGTTATATCGCACGCACGCTTTCACGTTCCGTCGTTCGCCAAACTTTTCTTTCTTTGTTTTGTTGTTTTCTAATTCGAACCGTTCTACCCCGTTTGGGCCGGCAGCTAAAAGTAAACTAAAATCAGCAGCGGCAAATTTTTAAGCGCAAAACCAAAAAAATGAAACAATAAAAACGTCGGAACCACACACACAAACTTTGGGGGAGAGAGAGTTTTTATGTTTTGCTTAGCATTGTGTGTGAGTGTGTGTTGGTGAGAGCATGTCGATAAAATACAGCAATGGAAAGCAGGGTTGAAAGGCCTTACAATGGGGCCTCACGACTTAATTATTTTAGAAAATAAAATTTATGTTATTTGAATTTTGCCTTGTAAGGGCAGTGATCATTTGAAAGTAATTTTAAGTGGTTATTTATACTCTTTCGAGTCGAGCTTGATGATCTAAGTTTTGCAATGAAACGCGTCGCATAATGGTGGGTACGTAGGTTCTTCTCCTGGCTTTCCTTTTCATTGCAAAACTTAGATCATCAAGCTCGACTCGAAAGAGTATAAATAACCACTTAAAATAATGAGGAACCAGTGGAATACCCGAAACAAATATTCGGCGATAACAAGGATACACTGGCCAAACATTGTTAAAAAGTAAACCAGTGAGCGGAGCAGTATAGTCGGACGTGGCCGATACCCTACACAACTTCCACGAAAATATAACTTTCTCCGGTTCTATATTCTGAGCTTAGGCAATATTTCGCGACATTTGCACTCTCTTGACCGTCTAGAAGTCAACAAATATTACTAAGATTCAGTACAGCCCTTCTACCCTGTGATCGACTCGAAAAAAAAACACAAATAATTAAGTTTCCGGTCCACTTTATCCCAATATTATTATCTGATCATCATCGAAAATTATAGGCGTTGTCCTTGACCATACCTGTATCTTCATGGAAAATTTCAAAGCGATCAGCGCTATATTTTCGCCCTCTAGTATGGTATTGGGTTACTAAATAATATATGAATAGGTAAGCACCTGTAAATATTTAAGTGTAACTCCCACATCCACAAAAATACGACAATATAATTGGTATCAATTTAAAGGTCATCCACTCTTCTTGGACATACTATCAACTTCTCGGGTCTATGTCCTTCAGGGGTAAATCTATACGCTACAGAATACAAATGTACATTTTTCACACAAAAGTCAAGGTCAATTTGACCGGCTAAATATTTACCGATCTTTATCTAAACAGGCATGCTTATTCTTTGGACCGATTCCCTTCTCCATGTAAACATTGGCGAAGAAGATTAGGTATCCCGTAGAGCAGACGAATGCCAAATCCACAAAAAAGAAAACGAGCTTCCTCTTCGGCTTATAGTAAGAGAAGGCACATCCTACCCGAAGTCAGTGGAGATTGTCACGAGAATCCAACGACTTAAGACGTCTTAGCTGGCTCTAATATCAAGAATGCAAACATCCGAATCTTCTTAAAGACCGGGAACATTTGGTAAGGAGACGCCATCATAAGCAAAGGTTTGCAGGAGGCGCTACAAAGACGAGCTCTTCTATGCAGTAATCGAAGATAATACCGAGCCTGGAATGTGGTCCAGCTGCTGGTGCTGGACCACATTTATGTGGATAGCTGTGAATTCAAAGGAAATATAGTCCTTGTTCGAGTTTGCGTCATCAACAGAATACACTGCTGGCGAAGAAATTGGAAGTTTTGCATAGAGAGAGAGAGAGAGAGGAACACAAAAAGATCTCTATGGTCTCTCTTGTGGTTGGCTTGGTCAATAAACTACGAATTTTATACACTCAGCCTTATGGCTAATGAGGGTATATACACTTTGATACGATAAAAATATGCCCCATAGAAATATTGCTTTTAGACCCCATTTTTCTTTGGACCAATTCAGATAACTTGAAGTCGATTTACAAATGTCTGTCTGTCTGTCGGTTTGTCTGACCGGCTGGTGCGCACGATAACTCTCGAAGGGGGTAACCGATTTCATCCAAACTTTGCACATCATAATATTTTTTTCCAAACTTAGTTCAAATTCGAAGATGGCGAGTATCGGTCCACTCCTTCTGATACCATCCCCACAAAATGGTCAAAGTTACGCAAAAAATTAAGTTTATAATATCATGCAAACGGACTATCCGATTTGAACCCAATGTTGAACAATGTAGTATCCATAGCAAGCCTAGATCAAGTCCGAAGATGGGACCAATTTGGTCAACTCCTTCTGTTATCTCCCCACAAATGGTCAACATTTTCAATATTCATAAATTAAATATCAGACGAACTATAATCCTAGATAAAGCCTAGATCAATTCCGATTATGAGAATAATTGGTCCACTCCTTCTGGTGTTTCCCCCACAAAGAGTAAACATTTTCAATATATGTAAATTCAATTTTAGGCGAAAAAGAAGTCGATTTGAAGCAAACGTTGTCAAAACCTAGATCTAATACGAAGATGGGATCCGTCGGCCCCCACTTTCAGGTACGTTGCTCACAATGTGTCAATATTTTATACACTTATAATTTAAGCGAATTGAATAACCGATTTTATCAACTACAACACCCAAAAACTATTAGATTATATCATATACCTTTTATAAGCGATTAATAAAATTTGTGTGTAATTCCGAGGACCTCTGCAAATCATAGACTGAGGGTACATATCGGTCGGCAACACCTGCTGACACTGTTTACTCGCTTACTTTTGAATCTCTGCATTCTTTTAACCATTTAAGTACTTCCTATGCTCATACAAAATAAATTTCCGAAAAACCACAACTTTAACTCTGCATACACAAATTTAGAATTTTACCATGGTAAAAATATTAACATTGGGCGCCATGAATGTAGCGCTTATTGACAAGGTCAGTCCCAAAATCATTTCACATTAACTATGTAATAACCAAAATTAAAAAAAAAAAAAAAAAATTCATTAAAAAAGCCAGTAAGGAAAGTAGTAAAGTCGGAAGGGGCCGACTATATGATACCCTTCACCACTTTGGGTATATTCAACAGATGAATCCTAACAGACGTCGCATTTTTAAAGGACCAGTAAAATGAAATTGGATCCATAAACATGTCATTCTGCAACCGATACTAAATTTTTCATTTGGTTAGATATAGAAGCTATATCTAAATCTGAACCGATTGTAGGAAACTTAACACACATCATTCTAGAACTAATTCATTATGCTGTGCCAAATTTCGTGTAAATCGAAAGATATATAGAGACTTTGGTGGACCATTTGCATTGAATCGGACGAAAATATATATGGGAGATATATCTAAATCTGAACCGATTTTCAGGAAATTTAACACACATCATTCGAGACCTAATTCATTACGCTGTGCAAAATTTCGTGCAAATCGAAAGATATATAGGGACTTTGGTGTACCATTTACATTAAATCGGACGAAAACATATATGGGAGCTATATCTAAATTTGAACCAATTTTTCGCAATTCCAACAGGGTTCGTCCTTGGGCCAAATAAGTGACCTATGCCAAATTTAATACAAATCGGATCATAAATGCGACATGTACTTTTTTCACAAAAATACATGGACGGACGGACATGCTTAAATCGACAAAGACATAATACCCTGTACCACAGTGTGGTGAGGGGTATAAAAAGAAAAAAAAAAAACACTTCTACCGCTTTTTCATTGAAGGCAATTAGCCACTAAAAAAATACTTTTTAATTAGTAGTCTAATATTAAATATGTTTAAACAAATTAAAGGCCCTAACTGAGGCCTCCGATACCACATAATAGGCAATTGAAAATATCTCATACAAATCACACTGTTCCCAATTAGAATTGAGAGTCCAAAAACAGAGAGCTTTGCAATTGTTTTGATGGAAAACTGAGTTGCCTCAATTGGAAATACAAAAAACAGACTCATTACGATATATTAAAATCGGTATTGCCAATAGCCAATTGAATAAAAATACCCAATTATTCGACTATAATTTCTTCGATGAATTTGTTGGAATTTCAAAACTTCAATCATAACCCAAAAATTTTAATTCGATCAACTTCAGTGAGCGGGTAGTCTGTTGTCACCTTCATAAGGTCGGTAATAATTCATTATTAGCTTAGTAATTAATTCAAAGCATTTTTTAAATAATAAGTAAGTATTTATTAATTAATAATAGTTGTTTTATCTTTTTATAAACATAGTATTTATATGATACCTGAGATTAGTTGATCTCTTTTTTCTAATCAACGAATTGGCAACTCTTTTTGTTTATCCAAAAACCCAAACAATGCTAACCTCCCAATTTCATGCTGTCGTTCAAAACTGTTCCCACCTGTTTAGGGTGGCTCCCTGTGTGTTGTTTTTCTTGTTCATTTTGGCAAAGCACACGCACTCTCCCATAGTTTAGCTCTCTCTCACTCTATGTTCCTCTGACTCTCATAATCTCAGTTCGTTTATGCAACGGAATGCTATGGAATTGAATTTCATTCTTAAAAACAAAGTTTTTTCTTCACAACAATTGTTGTTGTTGCTCTTTTGCCATGGCGAAAATACCAACACTACTACAACAACAAAAACAACTCGAAGCGGTTGTTTGTTTACATCAGGGATGGAAAATTCAGTACAATAGTACTTTTTTCAGTACCTTTTTACCCAAAAAAAATACCGTAGTACCCCCGTGACCATTTCAGTACCATTCCAATCCTCCATTAAACCATGATATATAATATTTTTTTCTGATTAGAATTTGTTATGGATTTGACCGGCAAAAGTATTGCAGATAAATATACTGATACCCAAAATGAATGGGTTTACGACAGATAACTGTTCAGTTATGATTATAATTACACACATTAAATTAATTTATCAGTTGCAATTTTTTTTAACCGGATATGTTTGTCAGATACTCAATTTGGCGTACTCTGTGCTATCTCCTGAGGTAGGCAAATTGATGACATTCATAGTCGTCGTGATTACTTCAATAATTTCAAGAGCACTTTGGAACTCAAATTCGTGTTAGTTTGGGGTATATTGACTTTCGAGAAAGAGGTAGTGAAATTAAAATTAGCCAATAGCATACATATTCAAATGCAATCGAAAGAAGCAAGAATTCTCATATTATTACCATCAGAAAGATAGACTAAGTGATGATATTTGAAAATCGATCTTTATGAAACAGAATAATAATATTTTTTTTTATTTTCTTGAAAAAGGTACTCTTTTATTAAAAAAGTACTCTTTTGGTACCTTTTCACATTTTTCATTTTCCATCCCTGGTTTACATTACACACGAGAATGAAACGAAGAAGAAGCACACTGGGGAAAAGTACGGCATATGTATGTATGTGAGGCTTCCATACAGTGTTGCCAATACAAGTTCTTGCCGGTCGTTTTCGTGTAGGTGATTTGCCGACTGCAATGAATCTTTAACGATTATGACGATGAGGTATTTTGTTTTGTTGTTGCTCGAATGGTGGGACAGAGGAAGTGAAACGTGTTATGTTCGTTCGTGTGTGTGTCTCTCTTCTCTTTGGGCTTCAATGTAATAATGAAACAAAATGTAATGCATCACTGGTACTCAACTGGTTTGTAGTGGTAGCAGATATCTATCTGCGTTTTTTTTTGATTTAGTGGTGGGGGAGAGTTCTTTATGATTTTTGTTGTTTTTGAAGTTTTAACACGGTACGATTGTAATACAAAAAATGAAAAAAACGACAACAAAAACAAGTAGAATGCAGATCACCAAAAAAAAACCAACAACAAAATAATTAATGACAGCCATACAAAAGAGGTACAATGACAACGAGAACACACGAAATTAGCAACAAGCTGACTGATGATGATGATAATTAAACAACAAATTATTACAACAACAATAAATAAAAAAAAAATTGGGTGATGGATCATGTCACCGGTTGTGACATAGAGGGGGAGGAAATAAATGACAAAATTTAGAGCAGAGATCACAGTTGATGATTAGTTTTTTGAAATTTTGAGGTTATGTAGGTTAATAAAAATTTCAACCATCTGCCTTTTTCGACTATTTCGATGAATATTTAGCGTCTATCAAAAGCCCATGACATTTCAGCTCATCTCTAAAGATAACCTGACCCCTATGCGATAAATCGTCTGGTTCATAAAGACTAATTTCAGTTAGCCGGCTCATGAAGATCCGTTTAAGCTGGTCTATAAAGATCTGGATCAGTATCTGATACCCGTTTCAGGTCGACTGTAAATATCTGATTCAGGATGTCGGTAATGACCTGCTTCAGTTTGTCTATAAAGAACAGACAACCACGCTGGTCTTAAATGACCCGGCCTTCAGTTGGTCAAAAATACCCGCATCTATTGGTCTATAAGGACTCGCATTAGCTGGTTCTCACATATCGGACATCAGCACGTCCAAAAATCACTCGGTTTCCTGTTGTTCTGAAAGATCTACATCAGCTGGTGTTTTCAGACAAGTTTCAGCATGTCTGTGAAGGTCCGAAAGAACAGAATTTGATGTTCTGAAGAGACACGCTTTAGTTGGTCTGCAAATGCCCGACTTCTGTTCGACCTATAAACACCCGGTCTCCGGTTAATCTAAAAAGTCCCACCTCAGATGGCTTATGCTATCAGCTAGTCCCTAAAAATCCGATTCAGAAGGTATATAAAGACCCACTTCCGCATCAGCTGGACCCCGCTATAAAGACCAGGAATGTGGTCAAGAACTCTCGCTTCAGATGGCCAATGAGAACCTGCAACATATGGTCTACACGCTTTTGCTGGTTCGCAAATACCCGACTTCAGCTCGTTTCAAATTCATCAGGTCTCCAGTTGGTCTAAAAAATCGGCATCAACTAGTGTTTGCAGACCCGTTACAGCTTGTCTATGAAGATCCGAATCTGATAGTCTACAAATACCAGAATTTCTGAAAAGATCCCCTTCAGTTGGTCTGCAAAGGCAAGCCTTCAGTCGTCTATAAAGACCCGGTCTCCAGTTAGTCTAAAAGCCCCCGCTGTTCAATAGTAACCGACTTCAGCTTGTCTATAGAGACCCGCTTAAGCTGACCTTTAGAGACTCGTTTCAGCTGGTCTAAAGAGACCAGCTTCAGCTGGTCTATGGAAACCCGCATCAGATGGTCTATAGAGGCCCGCTGCAGCTGGTCTATAAATGTCGCTTTCACCTCACCTATTGGGGGCCCCTCAGCTCGTCTACGGAGGCTCCCTTCAGCTCGCTGATAGAGGCTTCCTTCAGCTTATCTATAGGGACTCCCTTCACCTTCAACTCGTCTAAAGCCAGCTAGTCTATAGAGACCCGCAGCAGCTGGTCTATAAATGTCACTTTCACCTCGCCTATTGGGGGCCCCTCAGCTTGTCTACGGAGGCTCCCTTCAGCTCGCTGTTAGAGGCTTACTTCAGCTTATCTATAGGGACTCCCTTCACCTTCAACTCGTCTAAAGCCAGCTCGCCTATAGATGATCTAGCCTTCAGGTCGTTTAATGAGGCTCCAGCCTTCAGCTCGTCTATATAGGCTCTAGCCTTTAGCTAGGACCTTTATAGAGGTCCTAGTCTTCGGCTCGCCTATGGATGCTTTAGTCTTTAGCTCACGTATAAAGGCGCTAGCCTAAAGAGGCTAAAACGTTCAGTTCGCCTATAGAGGCTCTAGCCTTCAGCTCGCATATAAGGATCTAGCCTTCAGCCCGCCTATACAGCTTCTAGACCTTAGCTCACCTATAGAGGCTTTAGTCTTCAGCTCACCTATAGAGGCTCTAGCCTTCAGCTCTACCAAAAAGGCTAAAACGTTCAGTTCACCTATAGAGCCTCTAGCCGTCAGCTCGCCTATAGAGACTTTAGCTTTCAGCTCACCTATACAGTCTCTAGACTTCAGCTCGCCTATAGAGGCTTTAGGCTTAAGCTCGCCTATAGAGGCTCTAGCATTCACCTCGCCTAGGACCCCATCAGCTCGCCTATTGCAGGCTCCTTCACCTTACCTATAGTGGCCCCTTCAGCTCCCCTATACATGCTCCCTTCAACTCGCCTATAAAGGCTCCCTTCAACTCGCCTATAAAGGCTGCCTTCAAGTCGCCTATAGACGCTTCCTTCAGCACTCCAATGGATCACCCATTTTTTAAGCCACATTTCAACAGTCATCTGTCAGACACATGTGACACATTAATTTTTTGAAAATTAAAATTAAATGGGGTTTTTCGAAAATCCTCATTAAAATTTTCCTCCAAAAATATCAACAATTTTAAATTTTGAATAAAATACTTTTCCCCTTTCTAAGCAAGGCACACCACTACACATGTTATGGCTTACAATTTTTTGAGACACGCTTTCCACCCTCTTTATTGCTAGCGGCGTGTGATATCTAAAAAAACAAATATTTTGTCGCTTTACAACCGCGACAGTTATCAGTTCGGCTCCATCGGCAATTCAAGCGAGAGGCTCAATTTTCATATAACTGCCACCAACAGCCCAACGGCACCAGTAACACCACTATTTTCAAGCCAGACACACATGTGAAGCTTTAGGAGAACAACCACCTAGCCTAGCCAACCGATCAAGCAAGCCAAGCCGACCAGCCAGCCTGGCTGGCTGTCAGACAATCTTTACCGGCTTATTGCCTACCACTTTTTTGTGTTGTTTTTCCATTTTCCATTCCTCTTTGTAATATCACCACCATTTCTCCCTCCTCCCCCTCCCACACTCCAAGTCATTGCCGCAATTGAGCTTGCGCGCCATGCATCGCCAGGTACACATGTTCCAAAACTACACTGTCATTATTAACATTACACTGTTACGGTTCCGTGCGTGACAATGGGACAGCTAGTTGGACGGGCTGGCATGGATGGTGGATTACAACAAAAAAAAGTTGTGGCTGGTATGGCAGGGAATGAATGGCTGGTGGTGGTGCCGCTGCTGGTGTCAGTAGAAGACATCTAAAGCCGCTGGTAAAGAGACAAGCGATAGGGAGGGAGTTTTCGAGGGAGGAAGTGTAGTAGGTAGTTTTTCAAGGAGGAAATGCTCTACGCATGCCTAATAGCCTCTGCCACCAATCGTCGAAGCAACTTTTTTTGGTCTTTAGACAAATATTTCAATTTTAAAAGTAAATGGATCGTCATCAAGAGTTCGGGTTGCTGGATTTTCTGGGTATTTTTTTCATAAGCAAATTATCTTGAAAATCTCTACAAATAATAGGGTGAACATTTTTGGATGGATAGAAATTTGGGCACAGAAAATGTTGATGCTGAAAATCGTTGAAGTGTACTCAAATTTTTCGATACTAATGGGAAAGAACTTAAATCGTACCATGAAAATATAAAAATTCTAAATAAATTTATGGGTGAAACAGCTCGAAGGACCATTTTCAATAGTTAAAGTATTGCTTAAATATATCAAATAAAATGATGATATTTCACAAAAATTTATAAAACACCTCGAAGGGCCATTTTCTCAATATGTGGTCCTTCGAGGTAATCAACATACCTTTAAATAAAAATACCATTTATTTAAAAAAAGTTTTTTATCTTTGTTGTATTAGTTCGGCTGTAGGCTTTTTAAAAGTAAAAATCGTTTCTAATTTTGATTTTTAATGTTTATTGTTTCCAATATTTCGATTGGATTCTCCAATCATCCTCAGGGAATTGAAGAAAGTTATATTGTCTTTAAGTCAACGTGCTTACTTCAAAAAAAAAAAAAAGTTTTTTATAATTTCCATCTTGAAGGACAACTTTTCCTTGCCAATACTATTAATGGTCCTTCGAGCATTGACAATTTTTTAATAATTAAATTACAATTTTCAACTCGAAGGACCATTTCTCATATAGTTCAATTTTATTATAAAAACAAAATTAATTTTGGATATTTTCGAAGTAACATTTTTAAAAACAGGATATAAAATATTTAGGAACGTCTTTTTGTTGTGATTTTTTAATTACAAAAGGTACTTCTTCAACTCGAAGGACCATTTCTAATTTCTCTTTATTTTATAATCTCTAAAAAAGAGATCTGCTGTCATACAATGCTAATATTGAATTATTTAACAACGTCTACATGACCAACTCGTAGGACCACTTGAACTCATAACACATGTCTGGGTTTCCTATATTTTGCCCTTCTCGAAGGACCATTTCGTTGCAAACAAATTATAAAATGTTTTGATATATATGTGCCAATGGAAAATTTTCATTTTCGAAAGGCATTCTTCAACTCGAAGGACCATTTCTGAGGGTCCTCGAATTTATTATCCCAACAAAATAGATATTGGGCCTTCTCGAAGGACCATTTTCATAAAAACTAATTAAAAAATGCTTAGGTAAAGACTTTTCAATGAGATCTTTTCATTTCAAAAGATACTTCATCAACTCGAAGGACCATTTAGGATGTCTTTCGATTTTATTATCCCCAAAAATGGATTCTGAGACTACTCGAAGGACCATTTTTTTAAAAATAAGTAATGAAATATTTAGGAAAGACCAGGCCAGGGGCCATTTTTAGTGTCTCTTGATTTTGGGACTTCTCGAAGGACCATTTAAAAACTTTTCAATGGAATATTTTTATTTCAAAAAAATACTCCTTCAACTCGAAGGACCATTTCGATTTTATTATTCCCAAAAATAGGATTCTGGGCCTTCTCGAAGGTAAAGACTTTTTATTGTGAATTTTTCTTTTCAAAAGGTACTTCTATAACTCGAAGGACCATTTTTGTTGTCTCTCGATTTTATTATCCCAATAAAATAGAGAGCGAGCCTTTTCAAAGGGTCATTTCCATTTCGATTTTATTATTCCCAAAAATGGAATTCTGGGCCTTCTCAAAGATAAAGATTTTTTATTGCGAATTTTTCTTTTCAAAAGGTACTTCTATAACTCGAAGGACCATTTTTGTTGCCTCTGGATTTTATTATCCCAATAAAATAGAGACCGAGCCTTTTCGGAGGGTCATTTTCATAAAAGAAACTGTTTAGAAATAGCTTAGATAAAGAATTTTCAATGGTCCCTTTCAAAAGATGCTGATTTAATTCGAAGGACCATTTCCGCACGTCTCTCGATGTTATTTTCCACAAAAAGGGATTCTGGGCATACTCGAAGGACCATTTATTTAAAAACGAATTTTAAACACTTAGGAAAGACATTTTATTGGGAAACTTTAATTTCAAAAGTTATTCTCCACATCGAGGGACCGTTTTTAAGGTCTCTTGATTTTGGGACTTCTCGAAGGACCATTTCTTAAAAAAAAAACAACGAAACATGCTCTGATTAAATTATTTAACATCGTCTACAAGAGGACAACTTCGAAGGACCATTTGAAATCATAAAAAATACCAGATTTTCACACTTTTTTTCATTCCAAAGATTACTACATCAACTCGAAGGACCATTTCAGTTGTTTCTCGATTTTTTTCACCCCAAAGAAAATATCTTCTACGATGCAATGCTGTTATTAAATTATTTAACATCGTCTAAATGGTAATTGCTCCAATCGTATTTAACAGTTGACTCCAGATAAATGGAAACTCGATGGTATTCAGATTTTCTCCAAAAAATCACTGGTTTGCTTATAGACTCTATGCTTTAGCTCGTTTGCAGAGAATTCCGGACTATTTTTGTGGAGGAAAAAATTTATCATTAAAGTTCCAAGACCCATTATAAAGAGTCGTTGATCTTCAGCCATCTTGTGATTCGTCAGCACTATTAAGGTTTCCTGGTGTTCATGTAGTCTACAACAAAGACCATGTATTACCGCTCATTTAAAAAAATCTCGGCTCGTCTATAATAGCTATATTAAGACTTCCTCACCTTGAGCTCGTCATAAGAACTCCACGAACTTCTGCTCATCTATAAAGACACTCTAGTCTTCACTTCGTCTATAGATTCTTGGCCCTGCAGGCCATCTGTAAAAACTCAATGTTCCTCTTTAGCGATTCAGCTTGTCTATGAACATTTTTTAAACCCCCTTCAGGTGGTTTATAATGACTTCGTTCTTCAGCTCCTTTGACTCTACTATAGAGGCTCGCATAAGTTCGTTTGTAGATTTTTCCTTCAGATTGTCTGGAGACTCCGTTGTCTTCAGCTTCTTTATTTACGAAATGAAGTTCAACTTACACGAAATGCCCTATTCTGTAGGCAAAGAGAAAGAGAAGAGCTCGACTATAGAAAATCGGTTCAGGTCGCCTATAGAGACTCATTTCAGCTCGCCATTTCAGCTGTGCAATTTGTTATTTTTTTGTTAAAGAAGTTCCACTTATACGGAATGCCCTGTCTGTTTTACTTAGACAAAGAGAAACCAAATGTGGACTTCAAACGAACAAAAAAAACTCGGTTAGTTAGTCCAACATGGCTGATTACCCCACTTTGCATGTTTTATGAGAATGGTCGGGGCTGGCAAAAAGTAGTGGAGAATCTTGCCAAAAGGAAAACAAAAAAAGAGTCATACAACATTCGCGGAAACATTATCGATTACATGCAACTTAGTTGAAGACCACGATGCATGTGACATACTAATAATACAGAGGGTAAGGGTGGCGGCATGTGGGGTGAGGTTGCAGAACGCCAAATGGTCTAGTGGCTTCTAGACACACTAAGGCAGAGATATCAACAATAAATGTTCAAAAGTGAGGAGAGCACTTTGCAGTAACGTGTCTTATCTCAACAGGTAAATTGCTACTCAGACATGGAAAAGGAGGATGGGAGAGCGCGAAGTGGGTGTTGAGGGGAATTTAATTGCTAGGTTGGAATATGGCTATGATATGCTATGAGGTGCTTAAGAAAATGTTAACAATTTCATATGAAAGTGATGGAGTAACAACAACAAGTGTGTGAAGTGGTGGGATAGATAAATATTTCAATGGGAATTGTAATTGCGGATTTCTTCATGGGAGATAAGATGGGCCAGGGAGGGAGTAGAAGGGTTGCAATGAACGACCTGAAGGTGGTATTTACTGAAAAGCTGAAAGAAGAGAGCTGAAGTGAACCTTGAAAGGTGAGCTGAAGGGAACCTTGAAAGGTGAGCTGAAGGGAACCTTGAAAGGCGAGCTGAAGTCAAGCGTCTCTAGGCGATCTGAAGGCTAGAGACTCTATAGGCGAGCTGAAGGCTAGAGCTTTTACAGGCTAGAACCTCTAAAGGCGAGCTGAATGTAGCCTTTTATAGACAAGCTGAAGGGAGCCGTTATAGGCAAGCTAAAGGGAGCCATCTATAGGCGAGCTGAAGGGAGACATCAATAGGCGAGCTAAAGGGAGCCATCTATAGGCGAGCTAAAGGGAGCCATCTATAGGCGAGATAAGGCCAGCCTCTATAGGCTAGCTGATGGCGACCTGAAGACTAGAGTTTTTATAGGCGACCTGAAGACTAGAGCTTTTATAGGCTAGAACGTCTATAGGGGAGCTGAAGGTAGCCATCTATAAGCGAGCTAAAGGGAGCCATCTGTAGGCGAGCTAAAGGGAGACATCTATAGGCGAGCTAAAGGGAGGATCTATAGGCGAGCTAAAGCCAGCATCTATAGGCGAGCTGAAGATAGCCATTTATAGGCGTGCTAAAGGGAGCCATCTATTGGCGAGCTAAAAGGAGCCATCTATAGGCGAGCTAAAGGGAGCCATCTATAGGCGAGCTGAAGGGAGACATCAATAGGCGAGCTAAAGGGAGCCATCTATAGGCGAGCTGAAGGGAGACATCAATAGGCGAGCTAAAGGGAGTCTTTATAGGCGAGCTAAAGCCAGCATCTATAGGTGAGCTGAATGGTGCCATCTATAGGCGAGCTGAAAGGTGCCATCTATAGGTGAGCTGTAGGGTGCCATCTATAGGCGAGCTGAAGGGTGCCATCTATAGGCGAGCTGAAGGAAGCCATGTATAGGCTAGCTAAAGGGAGCCATCTATAGGCGAGATTCAGATACCTCCTGTAGGCGAGCTGAAGGGAGCCATCTATAGACGAGCTAAAGGAAGCCATCTATAGGCGAGCTGAAGCCAGCCATTTATAGGCCTGCTGAAGGGAGCCATATATAGGCCTGCTGAAGGGAGCCATATATAGGCGAACTGAAAGCAATCGTCTCTATGCGATCTGAGCTAGAGCTTTTATGGGCTAGAACCTCTATAGGCGAGCTGAAGGGAGCCATATTAGGCGAGCTGAAGGGAGCATTTATAGGTTAGCTAAAGGTAACAATTATATATGAACTGAAGGGAGCCCTAATATGCGAGCCGAATCGGGCGTTTGTGAACAAGTCCAGAGAGCTGCGGGTATTTATAGACGAGATGTAGCAAAGTCTTTACAAACCAGTGAAGGCCAAGGTTATTTTACAGACGAACTGAAACCAGAGAGTATCTATAGGCGAGCTGATAGTCAGGAAGTAGTTAGAGAGGAGCTTAACTTTAAAGAGGTTTATCGATGAACATTTAATTAAATGGAAAAAAATCCCAGAAAATTGTTTATGAAAAAAATATGTTGACTATCTCGAAGAACCATTTTCCTTTTCCTAATTTATTAATTATAAAAATATATATTTGCTTAGCCTAAAAATAATATTTTTGCATCATTAAGTACAGATTGTTCCTAACATCTAATATTGCTCGAAGGACCATTTTTCAATTTTATAAAACTTATAGCTAACTTACCTTTTCTTGCTGGAAATTTCAAAACTTATTCTAATGTAATGTAAAAATGAAGAAATATCTATTGATTTTTGAATCTTTTAGCTCAGTCATGATTTTTGGTCCTTCACCTCGAAGGACCATTATTTAATTCAATATTTATAAATATCAAAAAGTCTTTTCCACTTACCTATTTCACTATAGATTGTTGTATTTAATGCTATTTCCATTGGACAGGAGGTATCTGAATCTTCCGGCTCCTCTGGCAATGTTGGTGGTCCATCCCAGACAATTTTTGTTGGACGACGGACACGATCTAAACGTACGCGGGGATATTCATTGCACATAATATCGGTTAACTGGAAAATGTGATAAAGAAATTTTTAGAAATATTTTTTTTGAACAAAAATTTAAAAAAATTAAATAAATTTTGAAAAAAATATTGAACAAATTAGAAATTAAGAAAATAACTACAATAATAAAAATAAATAATCTAAAAGCGTTTTTTTAATAATAATAGGGAGCTGAGGACATCCCATATAGACGAGATGAAGGGATCCTTTATAGGCGAGCTGAAGGGGGCCTCTATTGACGAGCTGTAGGCTAGGGCCTCTATTGGTGAACTGAAGGGAGGCTCTATTCGTGAGCTGAAAGCTAGAGCCTCTATTGTCGAGGTGAACGATAGAGCCTCTATTGTCGAGGTGAACGATAGACCCTCTATTGTCGAGGTGAACGATAGACCCTCTGTAGTCAATCTGAAAGCTAGAGCCTTCTATAGCCGAAGTGAAGGATAGAGTCTCTAGCTGAAGGTTATAGCTTCTATAGGAAAGCTGTAAGACAGAGCATCTATAGGCGAGGCGATAATTTATGGACGAATATAGGCGAGCTGAAGCCTGGGGCCTTAAATGCGAGCTGAAGGATAGGGCATCTATAGCGAACTAAAGGATAGACCCTCTATAGCAAGTTACAGGCCAGATCCTCTATAGGCAAGCTAAAGGCTAGATCCTCTATAGGCAAGCTGAAGGTTACAACCTCAATAGGCGAGCTGAAGGTTCAACCATTTATAGCTCTTATACGTGAGATGAAGGCTAGTGCCTTCTATAGGTGAGCTGAAGAAAGCCTTCTAAAATCGAGCTGAAGGCTAGATCCTCTAAAGGCGAGCTGAAGGTTAGAGTCTCTATAGGCAACCTGAAGGATAGGGCCTTTTTAGACGAGCTGTAGGCTAGAGCGTTTATAGGTGAGCTGAGGGCTAGAACATCTATAGCCTCTTATTGTGAGCTGAAGGCTAGAACATTTATGTGCCAATTGAAGAATATTTACAAATACTTTAAGAATTAGGCCACCAGAGCAGTAGAAGCTGGTCTTTATAGACCAACTGGTGTTTATAACCAACAGAAGCGGGTTTCTATAGACCAAAAGAAGAGGGTCTTTATAGACGAGCAGAAGCGGTTCATTATGGACCAGTAGAGCTTGTCTTTATAGACCATCAAAAAACTATCTTTAGAGATCTGAAAAAGCGGTAATTAATAAACCGGTTGAAACCGGACTTTAAAGAGCAGCCGAAGCGGACCTTTACAAATCAGCTGAAGGGTCTTTTTATAGACCAGCAGCAACGGATATTTATAGACCAGCAGAAGTTGCTTTTAAAGACCAGATGAATCGGGTTTAGACCTGCTGAAGCGGGTGTATATAGACTGGCGGATGCGAATTTTTATAGACCACTAGAAGAGATTCACTTTGGACAAGCTGAAGCTGGTCTTTAGAGACCTGCTGAAGCGGATTCTTATAAAGCAGCTGAATAGCAATAGACCAACAAAAGTGAGTATTTATTGACCAGCTGAAGAGAGTCTTCATAGACCAGCAGAATCGGATATTTATAGGCCAGAAGAAGCGGATCTTTAAAGACCATCAGCTAGAAGGTGTCCTTTTAAATCATCTGAAGCGGGTCTTTATAGATCACCTGAATAGGGTCTTTATAGACCAGTTGATGAGGGTCTTTATAGACCAGCTAAATCTGGGTTATAAATTAGCTGAAGCAATAAATTAGCTGGACAATCTAAAGCCAAGAGAAAATTTATAAGGGGCTATTGAGACTTTACAGAGACCCTGGGTACCTTGTAGTCTTCAGAGATCACTTGAAGGTCGGGATTCTTTGAAGTTTATATATAAAAAAGCCACAGAACATTCATATGTCTCTATAAATTATAAGGACTTCCAAGGAGGGCCTTGAATTTTAACATGGACTTGAAATAAAAATATATTTTTTATAAAATTAAAATTATTTCAATATTTAAAAAATGAAAAAATAATTTCAGTATTTCAAAAAATCTACAAACTCAAATAAACTTAAGAAAAAAAGTGAATATATATATTGGAAATTTTTGTTTTTCATAGCAACTACCCACCTCTTTTTTGGGTGTAGCCGACAATATCTACAGTGGTGATATTTTTTGTATATAGCCGCAAGATTTTAGCATAATTTTTATAAAAAATGTGTTGTTTACAATTTTAAAAAATATATATGATGGTGTGTGTGTTCATGGTGCGGTTATGATTGTGTGTGTTTTGTACGCATAATTTTTTCCGAGTGTAAGCAATGAAATTTGTGGCATGTGTAAAAATGTAAAGTGTATTAAAAATGGATGTGTGTGAGAGAGAAATATATATGAGAGAGATAGAGAGAGAAAAAAGAGAGTACAGTTAACAATTTAAATATATTTGATTTTAATAATTTTATATTATTTTGAATAACTTATAGCATTTTTTGTATTAGCAATAAAATAATTTTATTTTTATAATAGTAAAATAATGCATATAATGTATACAGTAGAACCTCTATTAAAGGTGCGAAATTTGGCTATCCAAAGAAAATATAAATGTTAAAATATATCTGTTTAGATTTATTTTTAGAATCTAATATTAAAAAAATCCAAAGAAAGCTTTTATAATCGTTCAACATGATTGCATTTTCATTATTTAATTTTTAGACATCTTACAAAGCGATATTTGATTATAACAAATCACGTGGGGAATAAGAATGCTATGCTGCCTTCCTGTTAGGACCAGGTAATTTTTATAGACTAACTAAAGAACCAGGGTGCTCAATAGGCGAACGTAAGGAGCTTGTATGAACAAAGTGAAGACTATAGGCGAGTTGAAGGGGCGTTTTTGTTGGCGGGGTAGTTCAGGCCAAAGCAGGAAAATGTTATAGATAAAATAAATGCCAGAAAGTCTTAATACGAGCTGAATGATATTGATATTTTATAGACGAACTAAAGCCACGGGGTACTCAATAGGTGAACGTTAGGTTCAAAAACGTAAAGGCTTAAGGACGTCTCTATTGGCTAGCCAGGTCAGGCTAGACCATGAAAGTATGGATAAACTGAATGTCAGGAAGTCTTAATACGAAGTGAATGTTGTTGAATATTTATAGTCGAACTAAAGGCCTAGGCCATTTTCATAGACTAGATAAAGGCCCAGATTGTCTTTTAGTCGGTATGGAAGAGTTGAAGGCTAGACAGATTTTATTGTAGAGATGAAGCTCCATTAGGTATTGGGATTCTTTATAGGAATGTTATGGAAAATATAGGGAAAAATTACATAGGAAAAATGGCTCATAACACGTCATTACGTTGGGCGCCATTCGTTTTTTTTAATGATTCATGGTCCTTCATTAAAAAAAAAACAAATGACTCCCAACGTAATGACGTGTTTTGAGCCACCTTTCCTGTGTTATTTCTCCCTATAACCTGTCTAGCCTTTAAAGATAAACAAAACGTATAAGATATCTTTATAGGAATGTGGTGGAAAAGTAGAGGGGAGTTACATAAAAAAATAGCTCAAAAGACGTCCTTACGCTGGGCGCCATTTGTTTTTTGTTTTTAATGAAGGACCATGAAGTCTTTAGAAGTAAACTAAAAGTATTGGAAATGTTTATAGGAATGTGATTGTAACATAGGGTCCTCCCTATACTTTATATTTTCCTACAAAGGAAAAACGACTCAAAAGACCTTACGTTGGGCGCCATTTGGTAATTTTTGTAAAATGTTTAGTATTTTATGTTATATAACCAATACAAGTTGAGACAACTTCATCAAAAACTGATGAGTAACAAAAGGTATTTGTCTTGCCAGCATGTGTCCCACTGCTGTGATGGTTTGAAAGTGGCTTTTTGAGTACGGTAAATTGTTGCAGTGTTATGATTTCAGAACTATTTTGTGAAAAAATATTCAAATGTGGCGTGAATGTGAAGGTCTTTGTTGGGCGTCATTCTTAAATTTTCACCATCATACTGATCTTAGACGAAATAGAAACCATATGATATGTCAACGTTCCCAAATTGTGCGCCATTTTGTAATGTTGGTATTCCTAAAAATTTGTTAATTGTCATTGAGCCTGCATGGTTAGAGCTAGGAAGTTTTTATTAAAGAGCTGAAGGAACATGATGACTTTAAAGATAAACTTAAGGCCCTGAACGAACTGAAGGATTTTGTATCCCAATCATTCTAGGTCATTTTTATACACGAGCTAAAGGGCCAGGGGGTACAATAGCTGATATCAAGGGTCAGAAAATATGTCTAGACAATTTGGAAAATCTAAAGCCTAGAGAGAATTTATAAGGGGCCATTGAAACCTTACCGAATATATTTTTCTATATTATTATTTTTAAATAGTCATCTTTCTCTCATGAGAAGTTCCACTGTATACTATTAATATTACAATTTAATAATTTAATTTATACTATAAAAAATATACGTGTACTTACCGATATTTCTTCACTGCAATATGCGGTGAAGGCCTGTTCATCCTGCTGCAGTACACAGTAGAGTGGACCCCAGGGTAATGTGACTTTTTGTTTGCGTGTTAGTTCACCCTCAGTTTCTGTAAAATAATTTTAAAAAATAAATAAATTTATTGGAAATTAAAAAAATAAATAAAATTTATGGGTCTCACAAAAAAATTTAGAAAAAATAAATTTATGTAATTTTTTTTTCAAATGGGCATCATTAATAAAATATATAAATAAAATTTATTCATTTTCATTGGTTATCGATTACCTTTCCACTTGTCATTTTTTTTTTTATAAAAAATTATTTTTAGTTTTTTTTAAATAATTTATTCTTTATGAACTGTTAAAGAACTGTTCTTCAACTCTTCCCTTTTCTGGACACCCTGTTTCTAATAACCACAGCGCCATCTGTCCAATACACACATCACTACCGTTTGGGGTTCATATCTGTACTACGAAACCATAGACTGTTCCAACTATTCTCATTATCAACGACACCATTCCCAGTTGATATGCGAGAAGTCTTGGTGTTTGATACAGTATCCGCTAGATGGCAGCATTGATGCATGTCTTTGCTAAATCAATATTCATTCACAATATGATATTTGGTGTTGTGAATGGGATCAGATTTTTGAGAAGAAAAATATAACTGAGTACAGTCAGTAGTGGTAATGGGAAAATGGGAATAGAATCTTCATAAGACTTACTTTTGAAAAAATTTAAAGAATATTTTCCAAGGCTATCTCAAAGGTGTAGATTTTTTAAAAAATATTTTTTTAAAAGTAAAACAAAGGCGTCGATTATTTAAAGAATATTTTTCGAGGGTACCACAAAGTAGTAGATTTTTAATATTTTTCAAGGGTACTACAAAGGCGTAGATTTTTTAAAGAATATTTTTCAAGGGTATCACCAAGGCGTAGATTTTTTAAAGAATATTTTTCAAGGGTATCACCAATGCGTAGATTTTTTAAAGCATATTTTTCAAGGGTACTACAAAGCCGTAGATTTTTTAATGAATATTTTTAAGGCTACAACAAGGACTATTTCTTGCCAAATATCGCTGGCATATATCTTATTTATAAAGAGACGAGAAACGAGTCTTTTTAGACCATTATATGCCTGATGAAGCGAGTCTTTATTTCTGAAGCTAAGGGAAGTTCTATTGACGGGTCGAAGCATCTCAAGGAAATCTTATAAATAAGTTTAAGGAACGCTTTTTATAGAGAAACTAAATTCCAGGAAGTCTTTATAAGAACTGAGTCTTAATACGAATGGAATTTTTATAATTGAACTAAAGGACCAGGTCATTTTATAGACTCGCTAAAGAGCCAGGGCTCCAATAGGTGAACATAAGGACCGTTATAGAAATTTTGATTTTCATGGACTCTGTAAGGAACTGAAAGACCATAAGCTCTTTATAGATAAGCTAAAGTATCTGCTAGTCTCTGTAGGGGAATTAAAGGATTTATTAATGCAAAGAAAAAAAAATTACACAGTTCCCTGAGAGAGGTATCCTTTCTTCCAAATACCTAGGAAGAGATTACACTATCTTAGGTGACTATTTTTTTTTTATAAAAAAATTCCATTTTCCTATACAAATAGCCCTTTTTGAAAAAATTTGTCAAATTCCTCTGGACCTATTTCTTATCCCATCACCAATCAAAACAAATTCTGAAATCAGTAAAAAATCAAAGAATTTTATGACACCAGCCGATTTCGCAAAAATATAAACAAACATAAGACCCCCACTCCCCCAAAAATTCCACCATTAACAGGTGTTTTATTTCGAATTCGTATGGCTTTCTTCGCTATAAAATTTGTTTATTTCCTGGCTCGTTTCTTTTTTTCAGAGAGTGTGTTCTTCTTTGTGCCGCCAGACATAAAGAGACAACAACAACACGAAATAAATAAAGCTATAACTCATTTTTTGTGAATACATTTCACAAATCGCATCGAACATATCGTTGTATAAACACTTCACTCCACAATTAGGATTGTCGATTCGGAATTTGAAAAATTTGGAATTCTTTAAAAAAACTTTTTGGTGTTACATAAAAAATATAAAAATTGATTTTATCGAATAACAATTGAGGATAGGTCATGATAAAATATTTTTAAAAAATGCAGGCCTAAGGTTAGGCTTTGAAAAAAAAAAATTAAAAAATCCCCGCTTAAGAATACTATAATAAACGTATTTTTATAAAATCTGCGACTATCATAGGCTTAGGATATTTTAGAAATATTTTTTCATGGCCTATCCTTAGACGTGGATTTAATTTTTTCCAAAAAATGGCCTATCTTTGAGCGTGGATTTTTTAAAAATAATTTTTCATTTACTACATGGACTACGTGGATTTTTTCAAAAATTCTCATGGACTACGTGGATTTTTTCAAAAATTTTTCATGGCTTACAGATAGGCGTGGATTTTGAAAAATATTTTTTCATGGCTTTTGAATCATATTTTTTATAATAAATATATTCTTAAATATTTTTTATTTTTTTTTTTGAGCTTATATAATATTTTTTTTTTAATAAAAGATTTTTTTATGGTCTATCCTCAGACATGGGTTTTTAAAAATATTTTTCTGATCCTATACTTAGCCATGGATTTTTTTTAAATATTTTCTGAGCTTATTCTCAGTCATAGATTTTAAAAAATATTTTTCTGATCCTATCCTCTATACTCCAGACCCAATAAGAGATGATGGTATAGCCAAGATGAGGCTATAAAAGCAATTAATCGGCTCAAGAACAATAAAGCAGCAGGAGCCGATGGGCTACCAGCCGAACTATTCAAGACTGGTGGTCAGATGCTGGTCAGGAGCATTCACCAGCTGATTAGTACAATTTGGCTAGAGGAATGCATGCCCAATGATTGGAACCTCAGTATCCTTTGTACCGGGCACAAAAAAGGAGACTAGACGATATGTGCCAACTATAGAGGAATTAGCCTTCTTCCCATCGCATATAAAGTGCTATCCAGTGTGCTGTGTGAACGATTGAAGCCAATGATCAATGACATCATTGGATCATACCAATGCGGCTTCAGACCTGGTAAATCCACTATTGACCAGATTTTCACTCTGCGCCAAATCCTGGAAAAGACCAATGGAAAACACATCGACACATACCACCTATTCGTCGACTATAAAGCCGCATTCGACAGCCCTATCCATTCAGAGGTGTATAAAGCCATGTCTGCGTTTGACATTCCTGCAAAATTAATACGGCTATGCAGGATAACTTTAAGTGGCAGAAGGTCAGCAGTTAAAGTGCGAAAGGACCTATCGGAGCACTTTAATACCGAACGAGGATTCAGACAATGTGACAGTGTGTCGTGTAATATTTTTAACATCCTGCTGGAAAAGGTCATACGAGCCGCAAAGGTGAACAGAAATGGCACTCTGTACACCAAACAACACATGTTACTCGCCTACGCCGATGACATCGACATAATGGGTCGAACATTGCGAGCGGTAACAGCCACCTTTGAACAAGTTGAGAAGGAGTCTGCCGAAGTGGGTCTGGCAGTAAACGGCGAGAAGACCAAGCTTCGAGGCTTCGAGGTTGTGAAAGATTTTATATACCTTGGTACCGCCATAAATAAAACGAATGACATCAGTTTTGAAATTCGGAGAAGGATAGTGATGGCCAACCGATGCTACTATGGTCTGAGGTAGCCCTGTTCAACCATAGGAACTGGTGCCCTTTTTTACATGTATAAAAAAGTTCGTTCTCTTCTAGTAAGTCATTTCATATGGCGGTTTCTCATTTGTTCTCTGAGAATTTTTTCGTTGCACACCTCTAGTCTGAGCAAACAACTCAAATGCAAGGCTAGACCAAACTCACACTCTACAAGACGCTGATACTGCCCGTGCTGTTATATGGATCTGAAGCATGGGTACTTGCGCAAACAGATGAGGCACCTCTTGGAGTGTTTGAGAGAAAAATTCTCCGAAAGATCTATGAGCCGATCTGCGTTAACGGTGAATATCGCCGTCGAATGAACCATGAGTTGTACCAGCTATTTTCGGACATCGACATAGTTAGACGTATTGAGCTGCAGCGACTACGATGGCGAATGAATGAACTCAAAAGGCATATAAAAGCGAGCCTACTGTTGGTTCCCGTAGACGGGGAAGGCCACGAATCAGATGGAAAGACCAAGTAGAAAACAACATCTTGGAACGTGGTCTTTCAAATTGGCGGAGATGCGCACAATACAGACGCGCTTGGAAATCTTTTTTAAGCTCGGCTTATGAAACAACCGTTCTGTAACAAGCCAGCTAAGTAAGTAAATAAATCCACGCCTAAGTATAGGTCATGAAAAAATATTTTCAAAAAATCCATGCTTTTTTATAAAATATTTTTTCATGGCCATTCCTATCAAATCTATTCCAGAAGCAAACAATCGGCACATGCCATACATTACAATTTGAATCGACATAAAAAAAAAAACATTGTTAAAATTACTTAAACAAATAAAAAATATAGGTCATTCCTCAGAAGGATGATGAGTTACGAATAAACACAAAAGCCATCCACCAGCTACACCGCATAACGTAGAAGACATTTTTTATTCATAATGTGAAAAATGGTTTCCAATTTTTTGTATAAACAAAAATTAGCATTCCGACTTTCGAGGAGAATAATTTTCACCATTTCACATTGTGTTGAGAAATTGAAAGAAAATTTCGAATTTGCTTTAAAAAAAATAAATAAATTGCAATATGGCATAAATGAATACATTTTTAGTCGAAATGTAGGTCAGATATATTTGGACTTAGAGGACTTTGTAATAATAAGGGCGCCATCGTATGTTTTCTTCCAAAAGTAATTACATCTAGGACAGTCAGACTTTTAGGCGGTCCTTCGGATATATTTTTATACCCTTCACCACACTGTGATACAGGGTATTATGCCTTTGTGCATATGTTTGTAACAGGCAAAAGAAATGGAAGTAGACCCATGGTTCCTTTTGAGAATATGCATAGAATCACTTTCTGAGTCGATTTACGCATGTCCGCCCGTCCATGTATTTTTGTGAACAAAGTACAGGACGCATTTATGATCCGATTTAGATGAAATTTGGCATAGATCACTTATTTGGCCCAAGGACGAACCCTATTGAAATTGGGAAAAATCGGTTCAGATTTAGATATAGCTCCCATATATATTTTCGTCCGATTTTAGGTAAATGGTCCACCAAAGTCCCTATATATCTTTCGATTTGCACGAAATTTGGCACAGCGTAATAAATTCGGTCTAGAATGATGTGTGTTAAGTTTGCTGAAAATCGGTTCAGATTTAGATATAGCTCCCATATATATTTTCGTCCGATTTAAGGTAAATGGTGCACCAAAGTCCCTATATATCTTTCGATTTGCACGAAAATTGGCGTAGCGTACTGAATTAAGTCTAGAAATATGTGTGTTAAATTTCGTAAAAATCGGTTCAGAGTTTGATATAGCCCCCATATATATTTTCGTCCGATTTTATGTGAATGGTGCACCAACGTCCCTATTTATCCTTCGATTTGTACGAAATTTGGCATAGCGTACTGAATTGAATCTAGAATGATGTGTGTAAAATTTCGTAAAAATCGGTTCAGATTTAGATATAGCTCACATATATATTTTCGTCCGATTTTATGTAAATGGTGCACCAAAGTCCCTATATATATTTCGATTTGCACGAAATTTGGCACAGCGTAATGAATTCGGTCTAGAATGATGTGTGTTAAGTTTGCTGAAAATCGGTTCAGATTTAGATATAGCTTCCAAATATATTTTCGTCCGATTTTAGGTAAATGGTGCACCAAAGTCCCTATATATCTTCCGAGAATTGTAACATATTTTTAAAAATTTTTTTCTATAGAAATCTGTTCTACTTTTTTATCAGATTTTCCTCCAATATTTCCCATCACCTATTTTTTTTTTGTTAATTTATCGCCTCATCAACACAACTAGGCTCGTTTGGAATGCATTTCCCAATTGAAATAGTTTCCACCTACAAAGTACAAAATTAAACAGGGTGGGTGGGTTCTCATAGCCCCCATACTCCATATTGGATCATTGGTTCTTAATGTTCGGAAAACTGAGTTGAAAACGAAACTCTCTGGCCAACAATAAAAAAAATTCCAATCCAAGCCCAGCTGAATGCCTTCTGTTACGGAAATGAACTTTTATTTTTGTGTATAGAAATTCATTGGAGCATAAAAATATTTTTCAAATGTGGGGTTTTCTGCTTAAGTTCTTGTTGTTGTTCGTGTTCTTTTTTACTTTTACTTCCGAGGCTGATTGTTTTGTAGATTTTCCTGGTGGCTTACACACACACACCAATACCCAATTGAAACTATTATCCAACAAAAGGATAACCTCATTAAAACGAAATCTATAAATAGCCTAGGAAAAAAAGGGATTGCAGAAGAATTGACCAGGATAAGGTTGGAATTTAAAAATAGATGAAAGGAATTTCCTATGGCACTAGAAATAATTTTTATTTTTTTAATGACACTTTCGATTTTGTTTTCATATCAAAGAACATTTAAATAGGGTCCTAGAAAGGCCATAATAGAGAGGGGAGAGATTATTTGATATGTTCGAGCATTTTTGAAATTATTAAGGAAGGTGTACAGGGTTGACCATATTCGACGGACCCATGTTTTTTTTTTTTAAATCAAAGAAAACCAGTAAGGAAAGTAGTAAAGTCGGACGGGGCCGACTATATGATACCCTTCACCACTATGGGTATATTAAACAGGACTATTAACATGAAATTGGTTGAAATAAAATATGTGATATTTATCTAAATGTGAATCTTCCTAGATCTATTCATAAAGTATGTAAATCGACTTCAAACAAATATAAACATTTCATCCGTTGGGCTATGTCTGTACTTCTAGAAAACGCAAATACGTAATTCTATGCTCAATTTTGTAAGTTGTGCAAAAATGTATGTCAATCTGACTACATGAGGAGTTTGATGCCCAATTAACTTGAAATCTGGCGAAAATATATATGGAAGCTCTATCCAAATATTAAGCGATTTCAAACAAACATGTCACAGGTTAGGTTATAGTAATTTCAGAACGTTTTGTTCCTATCAAGCTATTGGTTCCTTGGTGCGTCAATTACTTAAAATCAATCTATAATAAAATAGAGCTATATCTATATCTGGACCGATTTTCACGAAACAAGGCAGACATCACTCTAGGCTCAATTCAGTACGTTATGCCAAATTTCATGCAAATCGAAAGATATATTGCGACTTTGGGGCACCATATATTGCGACTTTGGGCACCATGCCAAATTTCGTGCAAATCGAAGGATACGTTATATACTTAAAATCAATCTATAATAAAAGGGAGCTATATCTATATGTGGACCGATTTTCACGAAAGAAGGCAGACATCACTCTAGGCTCAATTCAGTACGTTATGCCAAATTTCGTGCAAATCGAAAGATATATTGCGACTTTGGGGCACCATTTACATGAAATCGGACGAAACTATATATGGGAGCTATATAGAAATCTAGACCGATTTTCTCGAAACTTGGCAGACATCTCTCTAGGCTCATTTCAGTACGTTATGCCAAATTTCGTGCAAATCGAAGGATATATAGGGACTTTGGTCCACCATTTACATGAAATCGGACGAAACTATATATGGGAGTTATATCTAAATCTGGACCGATTTTCTCGAAACTTGGCAGACATCTCTCTAGGCTCATTTCAGTACGTTATGCCAAATTTCGTGCAAATCGAAGGATATATAGGGACTTTGGTGCACCATATACATGAAATCGGACGAAACTATATATGGGAGCTATATAGAAATCTGGACCGATTTTCTCGAAACTTGGCAGACATCACTCTAGGCTTAATTCATTACGTTATGCCAAATTTCGTGCAAATCGAAAGATATATTGGGACTTTGGGGCACCATTTACATGAAATCGGACGAAACTATATATGGGAGCTATATAGAATTCTGGACCGATTTTCTCAAAACTTGGCAGACATCTCTCTAGGCTCATTTCAGTACGTTATGCCAAATTTCGTGCAAATCGAAGGATATATAGGGACTTTGGTGCACCATATACATGAAATCGGACGAAACTATATATGGGAGCTATATCTAAATCTGAACCGATTTTCTCGAAACTTGGCACACATCATTCTGGACCTAATTCAGTACTCTATGCAAAATTTCGTGCAAATCGAAGGATATAGAAGGACTTTGGTGCCCCATTTACCTTAAATCGGACGAACCTATATATGGGAGCTATATCTAAATCTGAACCGATTTTCTCGAAACTTGGCATACATCGTTCTGCACCTAATTCAGTACTCTATGCCAAATTTCATGCAAATTGAAAGATATAAAGGGACTTTGGTGCCCCATTTACCTTAAATCGGACGAAAATATATATGGGAGCTATATCTAAATCTGAACCGATTTTTATGAAATTTTACACACATCATTCTAGACCTAATTCATTACGCTGTGCCAAATTTCGTGCAAATCGAATGATATATAGGGACCGTTTACATTAAATCGGACGAAAATATATATGGGAGCTATATCTAAATCTGAACCGATTTTTCCCAATTTCAATAGGGTTCGTCCTTGGGCCAAATAAGTGACTTGTGCCAAATTTCATCCAAATCGGATCATAAATGCGACCTGTACTTTGTTTACAATTTAACATCTACAGACGGACGGACAGACGGACAGACGGACATGCATAAATCGACTCAGAAAGTGATTCTCTGCATATTCTCAAAAGGAACCATGTGTCTATCTCGTTTCCTTTTGCCTGTTACAAACATATGCACAAAGACATAATACCCTGTACCACAGTGTGGTGAAGGGTATAAAAATAAAAAAAAATTGGCGGTTGGCAATGTTAATCATTTAATTTGTTCCAAGTAGATTTGTTTACATAAATTTTTGAATATGATATCTCTCAAATGGCCGCCTCTGGCGTTGATGACGTATTGTGCCCTTTTTTGCTGCATTTTCCATCGTTTTTGCCAACATTTCGGCCGGAATAGCGGCTATTTCTTCACGAATGTTGTCCTTGAGCTCTTCTACGGTCCATGGCTTGTTAACGTAAACCTTTGACTTCAAATATCCCCACAAGAAGAAGTTAGGCGGCGTCAAATCGGGCGAACGCCGTGGCCAGTCCAAATCACCACTTTTCGACATCAAACGGCCCGGAAACAAATTCTTCAGAAAATCGATTGTTATGCGACTTGGGTGCGGTGGAGCGCTGTCTTGTTGAAACCAGAACTGCCTCATACGCTTTCGACGAATAATTGGCATCACAAAACTGGTCATCATGTCGCGATAACGCTCCTGATTGATGGTAACTGAATGGTCATTTTCATTTTGGAAGAAAAACGGCCCAATGACCGTTTTCGCACTAACGCCGCATCAAACTGTGACTTTTTCGTCATGAAGAGGCACTTCTTGAATCTCCTGAGGATTTTCAGTGGGGTAAAAACGGCAATTTTGCTTTTTTACGCTCCCATTCAATGTGAAATGGGCTTCATCGGACATGATAATTTTGTTCCAAAATTGTTCGTCATCTTCGGCCATTTCGATGACTCTTTGGGCCCATTCCAATCGGCGAGGCTTGTCCGCAGGCAACATTCTTTGCGTCATTTGAATTTTGTACGGGAACAAATGCAAATCAATGCGAATAATCCGTTGTAAAGTGGACCGAGCCATGTCCAACTGCTGAGAACGGCGGTTTTGGGATGTTCTTGGGGACCTCTCAACACTGGCTCGTACGGCAGCGATATTCTCGGCCGATCGCCTTGGTCGACTTTTATATGGCCTCTTCGGATTAGAAAGAGCCTTAACAGTCGAACGTATAAACGCTTAATGGTGTTCTTGGAAGGCGCACTTCTCACATTTTTAATGGTTTAAAAGCACGTTGAGTTTTCGCAATTGACTTCTTCTGTTGAATGTAAATTTCAACTATTTCAGAGCGCTCGCGTTACGTGTATTGGTTCATGGTAAAAATCTGCTTGGACTGACGCTTCAAACGCGGTATGTCATTAAGCGATGAGACATATCTGTCAAAAGATATGGCGTTGCCAGATGGGTCCGTCGAATATGGGCAACCCTGTAGGTGGTGTTAGCCCACTGGGACCTCAACATTACCTAGTTTATGTCTGGCCCCCCCTCTTGACCAAAAGAGAGCAAATATTGGGAATCTGGTCATCTTCTACTCGATGTAGTTTCTGTATGAGAGCATAAAGTGGTGTGGAATACTTTGAAAAAATTGTAAATATTTTTAAATAAACATTTCAAACCTTTTTAACCCTTCAAAATTTCAACTTCATAACTGGCCAACATTAAACCTCAATTTTTTAAACCCCAAAAATAAAAAAAACTTCCATTATATAAAAAATTAGGCAAGACAATTGAAACACAGCCGAAGGTGTTTTCTTTTTCAAAAAAAAATATTTTTTTTCTTTCGTCCGAATGGACTTCAACAACGCCCCTTTTACTTTTTGAATTTTTGGTTAATGGTGGTAAAAGTACATGTCTGGATTTGGGAACAATTAAAGAAGATGAAGTGCCCCCCCAAAAGTCCCTCAAGGCATGAAGAGATGCTTAACGAAAAAAAAATAAATAGCCGAAATAAAACAAACGAGAATTTCGAATTTTTCGAAGTTCAATACTAATGTTGTAGGTTAAATTTCGAAGCCAGACGATTTGTGTCCAATGCTCGCCATCGGTTAAATGGCTGACAAATTGTCGCTTCAAACATTTACCGGGTGTCTGGAGCTACCCCTTTCCTCCTTTTTGGGGATTCAACCAGACTCAATTAGTTCTGGTTGATGATTTTTGTTTTCGTTGTTCTATCAATTCCCTGCTCGGCTCAAATTTGGAGTTTATCCAACGGCATTCTGTTGTTGTATGGTGTATAAACACCGCAATGACTAGACAGTTTGACAGACAGTTGGAGATGGTGCCAAAATTGATAGACAACCGTTCGAGAAGATGTAAAAGACATTAATGAAAATAAAGTGTTAAAAATTACAACAGTGATAGCACATCAAGAAGAGGATAGAGAGGGGTGTCAGGTTTTAAAAATATTTTTTTCTTGATTGACGTAGATTTTTTAAAAATTATTTTCTGAGTCTATCCTTATGCGTAAATTCTTTTGATCCTAAGTTAGAATTGGTGGATTTTTAAAAATATTTTTCTGAGCCTACACTTAAGCATAGATTTAAAAAAAAATATGGCCTACCAATAGGCGGGGATTTAAAAAAAAATGATGGCCTACGAATAGGCGTCAATTAAAAAAATTATGGCCTACCAATGGGCGTGGATTTAAAAAAAAATATATGGCCTTCCAATAGGCATAGATTTAAAAAAAAAATTATGGCCTACCAATAGACGTGGAATTAAAAAAAATATATGGCCTACCATTTAGGCGTGGATTTTTAAAAAAAATATTTTTTCATAACGTGGATTTTTTAAAAAAATATTTTTTCATGGCGTGGATTTTTTAAAAATATTTTTTTTCTGTGACTTAGGCGTAGATTTTTTACAAATATTTTTTTCTGAGACTTAGGCGTGGATTTAAAAAAAAAAATCTGGAAATTTGGGGGAAGATTTTTTAAAAATATTTTTTTCTGAGACTTAGGCGTAGATTTAAAATTTTTTTCTGAAACTTAGGCGTAGATTTTTTAAAAATATTTTTTTCTGAAACTTAGGCGTAGATTTTTTAAAAATATTTTTTTCTGAAACTTAGGCGTAGATTTTTTAAAAATATTTTTTTCTGAGCCTATCCTTAGGCTTGGATATTTTTAAGTCCTATCCTTAGGCGTTAAAGCCTATCCTTGACGTGGATATTTTAAAAGCCTATCCTTAGGCGTGGATATTTTTAAAGCCTATACTTAGGCGTGAATATTTTTAAGGCCTATCCTTAGGCGTTGATATTTTTAAAGTCTATCCTTAGGCGTTGATATTTTTAAAGCCTATCCTTAGGCGTGGATATTTTTAAAGCCTATCCTTAGGCGTGGATATTTTTAAAGCCTATCCTGGATATTTTTAAAGCCTATCCTGGATATTTTTAAAGCCTATCATTAGGCGTTTATATTTTTAAAGCCTATCCTTAGGCGTGGATATTTTTAAAGCCTATCCTTAAGCGTGGATATTTTTAAAGCCTATCCTTAGGCGTGGATATTTTTAAATATTTTTTATGGTCTATCCTTAGGCGTGGATTTTTATGGTATATCTTTAGGCGTGGAGTTTTTAAATATTATTTTTTGGTCTATACTTAGGCGTGGAGTTTTTAAATATTATTTTTTGGTCTATACTTAGGCGTAGAGTTTTTAAATATTTTTTAATGTCTATCCTTAGGCGTGGACTGTTTAAAAAATATTTTTATGGCATATCCTTATGGGTGGATACTTTAAAAATATTTTTATAGCATATCCTTAGGCGTGGATTCTTTAAAAATATTTTTTATAGCATATCCTTAGGCGTGGATAATTTAAAAATATTTTTCTTTGTCTATTTGAAGGTAAGGTTATATGGTGTAGGGTATAATAAGTTCGGCCCGGACGAACTAAACCACATGTTTACTTGTTTTTTGTAAAAAAAATATTTCTAGATAAAGTTTTCTTCCAGCCATAACCATGAAATGGAGACGAAGAAAAAGAATTTACACATGAAGTGTGAAATAAGCGCCAGCTTATGTAAGCGTGTACACTTATGTGAGAGAACAGGCCAGATAAGTAGCAGAAAATTATTTGTAATTATTTATAACAGTTTATCAATTCCGTGAAATAAAAACAAAAAACACTAATTATTGCTACTGAAAGGCATAATGAGTGGCTGAAGTTTTTCGTAGAATAGCTAGCATAGAATCAGGGTGTAAATCTTCAAAGTAGGGATTTTTCCGACTTTAACTGCTGATCTTGTGCCTGTTAAAGTTATCCTTGCATAGCCGAATTAATTTTGCAGGAATGCCAAACGCAGACATGACTTTATACACCTCTGAAGGGATAGGGTTGTCGAATGATCGGATAGGGTCTCAAAGGAGTTCTATTTTAAAATTGAGCCAAAGCCATTTTTCGTAATGCCTAAAGAAATATATTTGATAATAGCCCAACCTAACCTTCCCAAATTTCTCTCCCCATTCCGAATCCCCCTCTATTTAATGAATTTCCTATCAATTGTTGTAATCAACAACAAAAAGACCTTGGCCACAAACAAATGGTTAATTAAAAAACAAATAAATTGGCAAACATTTTTATTAAAAAAAAGTCATAAAAAAGAGGCTCTCATGCCACTCTCCCCTCCTCTTACAAATGCCAATCAAATTATGTTCACAACTAATATTTTTTTCTTTAAATGATGATGAATTGCCTCATATAAATGACAATTTGTTTTGCAGAAAAAAAAACAAAGACATGCGGCTAGGCTGCTTAGCCGGTTGTCTGTCTGTCTGCCTGCCTGTTTGTCATTCATTCAAGACATTCAGTCATTATCCGGTTTTACTTCCATACCCTCCATTAGCCAAACAACAACCACCACCTTAACCACAAACAAGGTGTCCAACATTTAAGTAGATATTTACTTAACCAACCGACCGAGAGTGATCTATCTTTTCAGCGAGGCTTGTTAAGAAGTCAAAATTACGTCAATATTTTTTATTATTTTTCTTCTTCTTCTCTTTGTTTTGAAGTCCAAACATTTCTTCTAATGATATTTTTTTATTTCTCACATTCACTCTTCTTTTATTGTTTTTGCAAAATTTTCTGTTTTTTTTTTTAATTTTAATGAATATTCATTTTTTGACCCAGTACCCAGCCCTCAAGCTAGGAAGAATCTGAGATATACGACTAATAGCAGATGAATAGAATACTTAAAAAGAGCGAAAACAGAAAATTATATGTTGTGTGGGGTTAAGTTTTGCCAAAACAAAATAAAGATAGAAAAATGCTCGAAGGGAATTAAGAACTTGAAGAAGTGCGAAAGGAAAAAAGGAGAAGAAAATAAAAAAAAACAATTAAAAAAAATAAAATTAATGTTGAGAAAGGTCGAACGTTCTATACCCTTTTTTTGTAAATAATTTTTTCCTGGCATATCCCTAGTTATGGATTTTTTTAAAATATTTTTTCATGGCCTATCCTTAGGCGTGAATTTTTCAAAAATATTTTGTCAAGGCCTAGAATTAGGCGTGGATTTTTCAAACATATTTTTTCATGGCCTACAAATAGGCGTGGATTTTTTATAAAAAAAAATTTTCATGGCCTACAAATAGGCGTGGATTTTTTAAAAATGTATTTTCATGGCCTATCCTTAGGCGTGGATTTTTCAAACATATTTTTTCAAGGCCTAGAAATAGGCGTGCATTTTTCAAACATATTTTTTCATGGCCTATCCTTAGGCGTGGATTTTTCAAATATATGTTTTCATTGCCTACAAATAGGCGTGGCGTAGAGGATGATAGATATCAAGCAACAGGAAAAACGCTAGCGTGAGCAAATCGAGATGTACAGGAGTCAGAATGAAGTCCGGAAATTGTACCAACGAGTAGAGATGAAGAAGGAAACCTGGTGACCGGCACAAACAGCGTGTTGAGGATCTGTAAGGAGCATTTTGAAAAGCTTCTGGTATCAAATAGTGGAGGTGAAGCAGAACAAATTAGAGATGTGTATACCACCTAGCCAAGATGAGATCATAAAAGCAATTAATCGGCTCAAGAACAATAAAGCAGCAGAAGCCGATGGATTACCAGCCGAACTATTCAAGACTGGTGGTCAGATGCTGGTCAGGAGCATGCACCAGCTCATTAGTACAAATTGGCTGGAGGGATGCATGCCACGAAAAACACATCGACACATACCACCCATTCGTCGACTATAAAGCCGCATTCGACAGCCCTATCCGCTCAGATGTGTTTAAAGTCATGTCTGCGTTCGGCATTCCTGCAAAATTAATACACCTATGCAGGATAACTTTAAGTGGCACAAGGACAGCAGTTAAAGTCGGAAAGGGCCTATCGGAGCCCTTCAATACCAAACGAGGATTCAGACAAGGTGACATCGATATAATGGGTCGAACATTGCGTGTGGTTACAGCCACCTTTGTCAATGCGCAAGACGTCCAGTAGTCGTCGGATCAACTGTGGAACTTGAGAACTACAGCTTCGAGGTAATTAAAAATTTTATATACCTTGGTACCGCCATAAATAAAACGAATGACCTCAGTTTTGAAATTCGGAGAAGGATTGTGATGGCCAACAGATGCTACTATGATCAGAGCAAACAACTCAAAAGCAAGGCCACCTCCCGCCGGATCAAAATCACACTTTACAAGACGCTGGTACTACCCGTGCTGTTATATGGATCTTAAGCATGGGTACTTGCGCAAGCAGATGAGGTGTTTGAGAGAAAAATTCTCCGAAAGATCTATGTATGGGCCGATCTGCGTTGACAGTGAATATCGCCAGATTTGAAATTCGGAGAAAGATTGTGATGGCCAACAGATGCTACCATGGTCTAAGTAAGCAGTTTAGACACAAGGCCACCTCTCGCCAGACCAAACTCACACTTCACAGGACGCTGATACTACCCGTGCTGTTATACGGATCTGAAGCATG